>NW_012144744.1:1007236-1010486 GCF_000956105.1 Propithecus coquereli | reverse complement strand
CATCTAGCCTTTATTCTCAATCAGAGGTGGAATAAAATGCTTATCTTTGGGGAGATAGAAAAGAAAAGGCAAGGTCAGCACTAAAAAGGAGGCTGTCCTGCTCCAAAAATGAGAAGAGGCCCCAGATGCTCAATATTCTCTTAGCTCAATCTTCTAGGATCATTTCAACTAAATAGATATCAACTCACTAGGACATTTCTGAAACAGCTGCCACTTTCCAGCCAAGACACAGGAACTAGCGGCAGCGAGACTTGAGGACAATCGCCACCAGGTGGCACCAAATAGGCAGCAAGGTGTGGGTAGATCTGGATCCTGGATCTGGCTCACTGGGACAGGCTCATTCCAGTTATTTCCTCAACCTTGTTATGACATAACCTTGCATTTCACACAATATAGTATTTTATGGCCACATTCTCCCATGCATGGGTTCTATTACATTTAGATTTCAGTAGGAGCTTTGCACTATATTACAACTCCCTATACAATCTGGGCCCTCCTTACCCTTTTTCTCATTCCACACCACTCTCCCCTGAGCTCACTGCACTCCACACATTGGCCTTCTCAAAACCACCTTCTGTCTTGGAGCCTTTGCACTGGCTGGTCCGTCTTCCTGTGTTGTGTTCTCACTATATACAACCAGCTCCTCCTTTCATTTCGTTCTCAGTTCAAATACCAAATTCCCAAAGATTCCTCCCTTGATCACCATTTTAGCTTCATCTTTCCAGTCTTCCTACTCTGTTATCCTGCTTCCTTTTCTTCCTAGCATCAATCAGTATGTGATGTGATCTGGTATATATGCTTGTTTGGTGTCTCTCTTCCTCCACTAGAATGTAAGCCCAGGAGCCCAGGGACCTTGTCTGTCTTGTCCAACGTCGTGTATCCACAACATTCTAGATCAATATTGGTGAGGATGGCAGGCTCAGTGGAGAGCTTCTTTGGGTCCCTGCCTGGCCCTTGCTGAGGCAAATGAAGTAAGGCAAGTAGTAACCCTACCTAGAGGAAAAGTACATATAAGAAAACTGTAGGAAACTAGGATGGGTTAGAGCAAGTACATAAGAAATTATTACAGTGAATACATTTGCTGTAATACATTAGAGATAACATCTCAATAATAATAATGATAACAACAACAACTAGAACACATTTCAGTGGTTACTCAGCTAAGCACTTTTCTAAGTACTTTACAAGTGTTAGCTTACTTAATCCTTTCAAAAACCTGATGATGTATATACTAGTATTATCCCTATTTTACAGATGAGGAGATAGAGGCTCAGAGAAGCATGTGACTTGCCCAACCAAGGTCACATAGCTAGAAATGGAAGGAGCTAAGATATATTCCTTGGTAGCCTGTCTCCATTCTCTTAACTAAAACTACTAATTCAAATCAAATTATGAAAATAACAGCCACGCATAAAAGATATTCTTAAAAGAAAGAGAAGGAATATCCAAGGCGGTCTTAGCTAGGAGAGATGGGGGTACAAGTGAACGCTCAGTAAGTCAGGTCACATAATAAAGAGGAAGATCACATACATAGTCTCAAAAGGGACAGGTGGTAGATAAGGACCTCTTAGGAGAGTTCCTTAACTCTTAATTCAAAAGCTCAGTTTGGGAAGAAAAAAAGGGCTCTTAGCCACAGGTGTATCTTTTCATGTTAAAGATATTCATACCACAGCACAAACATACTCTGCCAGGATGGATCATGACATTGTGCAAGATTCGGACAGGAGCAAATACATTACAATTTGTCCCTCCAAATTGTATCTAGGTTCAGCTCTCAGCAAATGCTTATATTTCAGCCCAACCAGAGAATGTATGAAAAGGCAAAGATGATTAACAAGAAAAAAGACTAGATTGAGCTTTCCTTCCACACAATTCAAGTAACAGGCAGAAATGGGAATTTGCCCAGTTCCGCTTTAAGAAAATGCTTTACAAATTCCACAGAGCACATCTAAATTGCATTTGGATTCTGTGCTTTACTCCAGCATGGTTATTTATGATGTTTATTGAATACAGCCACTATTCTCTGCCTCTCTGCACATTCATAAATATGATTTCTAAAAGGCATCCATTATGGCTTATGATCTATACTTGGAAACAAGATGTGGCCAGTCATGCATTCACCAACATTACAGAATCATGTAAAGTCCTCCAGGCCTGCCCCAGAGGGCTGAAGAGGTCTGGTCATTCAACCAAAGTGCCAAAGATGTTAATTAGAACTTGGTCTCCAGATTTATTAATGAGACTTTTACTTCATAGGTTATCACTGTGTACATGCATTCTCTGCCTCTCCTAATAGATACAACACATGGATTATCAATATAACTGATAATAGTTTTGGAATAAACAGCAGTTAGAGAATCAATTTTAATCATTATGAGGGCAATGATAATATTAATAATTATTTATTGCTCACCTATACGTATCTGTCAATTTTATGAAATTTTACAATAATCCAAAAGAGTGTGAAACATAATACAATATAAGCACAAATATCTATCATCCAGTTAAATAGATAAATCATTACTAAAACTTTGAATCTTTACTTGATCATATCTTCTTAGACTTAACCAGTATTTGAACTGTAGTTTTAATATTTCCATGTAATTCTTTATGCATGAACCTCTAAATAATATACAGTGTACTTTTGCATTTTTAAAAATTTCAATAGATTTAGGGGGTCCAAATTGAATTTAGATGATATAAATGGCATCAGTCTGCATATAAAATTTTGTAACTTCCTTTTATCACTCACTCAACATTGTGTTGACATTTACACACTTTGCAAGAAGTAAGCATAATTTGTTCAATTCCCATGCTGTTTATTATTTTATCCTACTTTAATGGAAATTTAGTTCTCCGATACTGCAATCACAATCTACAAGGCTATGCACAATCCTGCTCATGTGTTCTTGTATAGATGTGCTAGAATTTCTCAAATATATTCCTAGAAGTGCTGTTGTTGGGTCAGAGATTATGTGCACAGCCGACTTTACCACAATAGAAAACAATTCTACAGCGTGCCAATGAATTTATGCCGCAGCTAAAAGCATGCAATGTTTTCAGTTGTTCCATGTCTTGTCAATAGTCGGCATTGTCAGAAGTTTTAATTTTCATCACCACAGTGGGTGTGAAATAGTATCTCCATGTGGTTTCATTTAAATTTCCCCGATTATTAGTGAGATATCTTTCCATATACGTATTGATTTTTTTTGTTGTTTCTGTAAATTATGTTTATAGTTTTGCCCACTTT
>NW_012144744.1:1006055-1007186 GCF_000956105.1 Propithecus coquereli | reverse complement strand
TTATTTCTGACTGACTCAGGGTCTCTCAGGCATGCCTTTGTGAAAGCCCTTTTTTAGCCCTTTTTTAAAATTTCCTCCTTTTCAGTCCGTATATACATATGTATATATCTATATGTATATACGGACTGAAAACTACATAAACATATTTTTTAAAGTTTAAAAAGCTGACTTTCTGTCAATGGAAAACTATTTTTTTCAGATATCGAGCCATCAATGCATCTCACACATGCACAAACATACAAAGACACGTGTACACATACACATTCACCGAAAAATGACTTCTTTGCAAAAGAGCAGTTTCTCATTATTTTCGGGGGAAAAAAAAAAGTTGAATACCCATATTAGAAGAGAACAGTTTGCATTTGGCTTTTCTTCCCATTACTCAAGTATTATTTCACAGGCATTAATTTTTCCTGTGGTGTTGACTACAATTCACTGAGTAAAATGGTGCTGGAGGGTAGAAAATTACAAATCAGAACCTAATTGAACAGCAGGGATAGCCTGATTGGCATTGACAAGTACCTCTTCTGTGCAACTTCAGTGGGGCTGCCTGGGGTCCCAAACCGTAGCTGACTGTGGCCTTACTGCTTGAGAATAAATTTGGTGTCCAATCACCTTGAATGCTTGCTTTGATTAGGCAAATAGGCACCATTAACCCCACTTTTTAACTCCAAAATGGTCAAATATTTTTTCATTTATAACCTATCAATCATCTGTTGAGCATTAGCAATATGCCAGGTAACAGGCTCAGGGGTTGGAGGCAGTGGTTTTGGTAAAGTAGAATGTTAATGGACTTTGACGGTTTATATCTGTTGCAAATTTCTTTTTCTAGTCATATAGCTTTTATTTTCAGACATTTTGGAATTAAATTCATAGATCTGTTCTCTATTAGCTCCATGGCTTTGAATTGTCCAACCTTGTCTTCCTCATCCTTAACGTAGAGATAATAAATCTTGTCTTGTAGACTTTTTGTGACTATTAAATAAGACCTGTACTACTACTATCTGTAGTAGGTGAACATAAAACTTGAGCTTTTTTCCCTCTTTGTTACCAGGGGTACAAAGTTGAATTAGATCTTCTCTGACTTTGGAGTGGTTTATATTCCTTGAGGGAGAAAAGCATATATATAAT
>NW_012144744.1:992060-993860 GCF_000956105.1 Propithecus coquereli | reverse complement strand
CATTATTGATAATACCATCAACAGAGTGGCACCGATAGGAAATCAGCAAACCATAAATCATCAGAGGCCACTAACACCTGCCTTCTAAATCTTCCACAAGTTCTGTTCCTGGGAGAGAGCTGACAACACTTATGAGCAAGGACACAGAATTTCAAAGCTGTGATAGCTACTTGACAAGGAAAGAAACAGGAGTATTGATGAGCTTTTTCCAGGGCTGGTGGTGGAACAGATTAAACTTTGGGGACTTGGGAGAAAAGAACGAAGTGTCAAAGAAGGGGCAAATGCAGCAAGAGGAGTTATAAAATGTAAACAAACACATTGGCTCCCAGACACTGTAAATAAGGCTTATTCTAGTTACTTTATTTATCCTATCACAAACAAATCGTCACTCCCTGGAATGGTGAACCAAGGCCACACAGTAAAACCCTGACCCATTCCATCACACCATCAGCTGGAAAGTAATAATCTGCAAATCCTTTGTTGTCATTCATGACAGATTTGTAGTAATTAGGACAGATGGGATAAACCAGTTTAAATCCCAGTAATGCACGTATTATTGCCCACAGTTGATTATACATTCTTCGTCCAGTTCACTGTTGATGACTCCAATAATGGGGTTTCCTGCTGCTTTGCCTCAAAGCATAATATGATGAGACATGCAGACAAGATGGAATAACAGTTGTCACAATTTGTCCATGTTAACAAATACCAAACCAAAGTAAGCCCCACGATGTAACATGCTAATGTAAGCTCTTAAACACAGTATCCAATGAGTGTGAGCTAAACTTCAAATAACAAACACTGGGTTACATACGAAACACCTACCACAGCAATTTTCCAGTATAAACTCATACATGTTCAATTGCTTTTCAGATTGAATAAGAATAAAAAATGATACGGGAATAGAACAAGTCTCCATTAAATTGAAAAATCCAGAAAAGACAAAATATTTCCATCCCATGGTAAAGTTTTTGAGATAACTTTAGAAATAATAAAGCTCACTGAAGTGACACACATGTACCTGCACACACACACTTATAGACCTATAAATTATGTGTGTTGGCAAAGACATACTTCTAGGGACTATTTACATCTGGATATTATTATATGACAAGATTCATAGACCATAAACACCTATGTAAAACACACTTTGTACAACCAGCAGGACAGTCACTGGTAATAGTAACCCCCTACGATGAGTAAAATATTTAAATACTCTGGACATTAGATCATGACATAGGGTAAAAAACAATTCTGAAATAAGTCAGAAAATATGAGTTTGAGTCCTATCATATCTAACAACTGCAAGGATGATGCTGGACCTCAGTTTCCTTCCTCTTCCAATGGAGAAAACAATGACTTCTTTGCAGACTAGGAATAAAGTTCAAATGAAATAACATATCTGAAAACATATTATAAACAAACTTTACAAAGAGTTTGTAAATATAATATTTCAACTAAGCCGTCCATCAAAACTGTTAGAAGCACAGTATTAAGTTACTGGTAATAATAAGGAAAAATTATAACAGAGATAACCTGGATAAAAACTCATGTGAGGTATAGAGCTCTGGTTGTTAGAAATAAAAAGAATGTATAAGCAAGTATGACACAAATATATACCGCTTTCAAAGACAAGCAAATTGAATTGTCAGGAATTGTAGGTCCAATGGTTATAAATATTGTGGAGAAAAAAATAATAAAGCTATGATAGACAAATCATAAATCAGATGTTTCTAAACAAGCTAAAATCTTGCACAACGAACAAACAGGCTGGGAGTGCGTGTTATTAGATGACATATT
>NW_012144744.1:988209-992010 GCF_000956105.1 Propithecus coquereli | reverse complement strand
AAAAAAAACTAAAAGATGCATTTTGTTCAGAATGTCTCAGCCATTATGATTTGATGGAAAGAGTTCAGCAGTATTGAGTTTGAATCCTGGCATGGCATCTTCCAAAGTATGATTTTGAGCAAGTTTCTAATACTTGTTACAGTTTGAGCCTGATTCTCTATGTCTCAAAGTTTGGAGAATATATTACATGTACAGAGTGATGATTAAATATGCATATACGAATCCACCTAACAGAGTGCCTAGAAATGATGTATGCTTAGTGTATGATGTAATAAGCTCTGTCCTTTATTCTTCATTTTCTTCCTTGGGCAAGGCAGAATGACAGCGCAGCAAAGGAAAGAATTCCTAGGAGTTCTAGGATGAATGGACCAGGAGGTCTACTGCCTCTCTCTGGCTATAATCCTAAGACCATGGCATATATTTAACAAGTACTAGGCTCACATCCTTGGAAACATTAAAAAGGGTCTCACAGCTAGGGGTTGAGAACTTACTAGATTTAGGTTGGTTGGTATTTTGAGATAATAATACTATTTCATGTGCTTTGCATATATTATCTTCTTCAATGCCCCCATAAACCACATAAAGTGCTTGCCCCATTTTCCAGATGAGGAAACTGAAGTCCCAAATCACACGGTGAGAACACATCAAAGCTGAATGAAAGCCATTTTATTCTAGATCCTACTTTGATACTCTTAAAAGGTGGCTCCCACTAAAGAGCACAGAGTTATTATACTGTATTATTTTCTTAAGTGCCTTTGGGGCCTTTTTAGACCAGAAAGTCATAAACACATCATTACAGTCCTGACTGAGCACCATGCCTTGGGGCAATGGTGGACCTGTGAATTGTTGGTTAGATTTAAAATATTACTGTGCTGAACAGCAGCAGAACTGTGACTCTGCGATTCTGGATCACCGTTATTAGACTGCTGTAAGTGTTTTGAGAATGTTGGAATAAACTCATAAATTCAGCAAATAGTATCAAATTGACAATTATTTAAGGGATAATATCAAACCCATATTGGATGCTGACCTTTTAAAAATGTCATTATTTTAAGATAGTACACCAAATTTGTGAAGATGTATTTTTAACAAATGCATCAGCATGATTTTTTTATTAGTTTTCAGCCTGTCTTATCGTATTAGGATATTCATATTATGAGACTGAGACATGCTGGTGGCTCTGAACTATCCAGATGGTTGTGGGATTTTGTTGTACGCACCCAGGAGAAAACTCAGAAGTCCAACTTCCACTCATTCATCAATCATTTACTGAGAGGCTACTATGAGCAAGAATGAGGCATAGCAGATACATAAAGAAAAGGCATGGGCTTACACCTGAGATTTCACAGTCTAGTGGAGAAGAAATAGACAGGCATTTATAACAGTATACTGAATGTTAAAGTAGAGGGGATTATTAAAGGTGTTTTAGAAGAGAAGATGGGGAGATACTATTAGATAAAGATGAGAATTAGAGAAATTATATAGGCAAGATATCTTAGTTGAGACTTGAAAGGCAAGTAGAATTTTATCAGCTGGAGATAAAAGAGGATTATAGGTATAGGAAAAAAAAGAAAAAAAAAGCCCAGGACCAGATAGAGTCACAGCTGAATTCTATCAGACCTACAAAGAAGAACTGGCACCAAAGGTATTTCAGCAGGAGCACGGCACAATCACATTTCTGTTTTGAAAAGATCACAGTGTGTTCTTCTGTTCCCTTTATTTTTGATAAATTTATAGATTAATGGCTTGTTTATATTTAGCTTCAGTCTTATAGGTAAGAATACTGGAGAGGTGAATATTGGCTTTCTGAGGTACTATCTTGGGAACATTCTGAGGCCTAGTCAGGAATTAACAGAAAATAAGTGCCAAATTGGATTCGTCATTTGTTGTCGTAGCAGGTGGGCTCATGTGAGTTCTATGCCATTCTTGGCTTCATGCAATAACCAAGGTAATGGAGAAGTAAATTTTCCTAGCGGATGATGTAAAACAGGCATTACTCCTCATTCAAATTCTTGTATTTTTTCCTCTCTATTTTAACAGCTGGTCTTGCTGTGTCGCCCAGGCTGGAGTGCAGTGGCTATTCACAGGTACAGTCCTAGTGCTGTATCCTCGAACTACTAGGCTTAGCCTCTCAAGTAGCTGGGACTAGAGGCATGTGGCACTGAGTCTGGCTCCTCATTCAAATTCTAAACAGCAATAAAAATGGTAAGAAAGTGTTTGGGGTATTTAATGTGTAAAATGTGTTGCATTGGGCTTTATACATGACGTTTGGCTTGAATATCCTTAATTCTGAATCCAGCATATTGAAATAATCAAAGCAAGAGATATCAAGGGCAATAGCCGTAGAGAGCAGGAGGAGAGAGGTTAAAGAGTGGGACCAATAGGATCTGGTGACAGCCCGGGGGGAGACAAGAGTGAAAAGTTAAGCATGACTTTGTCATCTCTGCTTCAAGATAGTGGATGAGTTTAAAATAAAAACTCACTGCAATTAAAGCAGTATACATCATCTCTGGAAGCCAAAAGAAAAGCAGGAAAATGACCAAATCCACATAATTAGGAGAAAGATAAGAACTAAGAGAGTCAGAAATTTTGAAAACCAAGTTTTCCAAAGACTATTTATCATAGGTACCTCGTGGTAAGCATCAAGTTAATTAGGATGAGAATTACGAAGGCACCCTGTGAGTTTATTCAATTATGCACAAAAATTGGAGTCAGATCGTAGGAGAAGCTGTGTAAGTACCGGGAAGTAAATATGCCTTGTGATCAAAAGACCCAAGTTCCAGCTCCTGCTCTACTGTTTACTAATCTCTCTGAACTCTGCCTCTACATCCAAGAACAAAAATAAAATAATCTCTGCATGGTGCTAGTGTGAGGATCAAATGTGATAATGGATGGGCATGTACTTGTAAACTGCAAAGCCCTTGACAAAATAAGTTATTATCATGATGGTATTATCACAGTAAAAGTTAAATGCACTCAGGAAAAAGCACCCTAGCTTCCAATTATTCTGTCAAAATATTTATTGGACTCTTATGTGCCAGTCTGCTGCTCTAAGCCCTGGAGGGCAAACAAGGTCCCTGCTCTCACGGAGTTCTCGTGGAGCCAGCATTCTCGAAATGAGGAAAAGGGAGAAAAAAGGCACATGTTATTCACTAATTCAGTGTGGCTTTGTCAAGAGAAACATTCCTGTTGAGAATCACCTCAGTAGTTTTTGGATCCAGCAGCAGGCAGGGATGCAATAGGCATCTTTCAGTGATGTCATAGCAAGCATTGGATCAGGGTTGGAATCAAGGACAAATGTGTGGGTGAAGAGAGTTAGAGAAACAATTACTGGACTTAAAAAAAAAAGCCAAGTGGCACAGCCATGAAACAGAGTCCAAAATTAAGGACTAGATTACGGAAGGGAAATATATGGAGACTGAGGCACAGTCTGTTGTAGACATTATTTGCAGGGTCTAGCTGACTGCAAATAACCTCTAAATGACTGCATGGACACTCAACTCCTCAAGCTGAGAAGCAATGTAAATGTTACCTATTACCTGAGAGCCTCCCACCCTTAGAAAGGTACTGGGCAGAGCAGGGGACTAAGCCAGACTTATGATGAGCACGCCCTAGTTTGTTTGGCCAGATCTTTCTCTAACTCCCCAGACAGATGTTAGAGCTATTCTCTGGGCTGCAAATGTCAATGCAGTTATCAAGGCATCCTCCTGTGCTTCTCATGGCAGTGCTGTCCAATAGAAATGTAATATGAGCCACATGTCTAATTTCTAATTTTTTACAAGCCACATTAAAACTGTAAAA
>NW_012144744.1:976180-977073 GCF_000956105.1 Propithecus coquereli | reverse complement strand
CATTATTCATTAAAATGAACTCTAACTAGCATATTTTATTCGTAGATTTATACAATAGCTAAACTGACAGGCTAATTATGAAAAAAGCAGCATTCCTGCCTCGGATAACAATATTCAAATCATTGGACTTGGGGGATCTTGACCTACATTTAAGTGAGTAACCATAAATAACCTTAACAGTTCATGTAGTTAGCATGTTAGTGTACTCTGCAGGAAGCACATATGGACATATGCTTCAAACAAGAACATTTTCTATCCTTTTTGGGGGATATGGCATGTGTGTACAGAACACATTGGTTTGACCTGGGAGCAGCCCTGCTGACTACACTCATGGTAAAGTGATTTGTTCTCCAGGTACTTAAATAAGTAAAGTTCTTAAACCTTAACAAAGGATAATTTTTTCTTATTTTCATGCATTTAAAGACTCTGGCTTTTACTTAGATTATCAATACAGAACAGCTGTATTATAGCTGTTGGACTTGCCTAGCATAGCTAATACTGGGAAGGCAGTGCTGGGCACTCTTATACTTTCTATTAAGTTTACAAAAGCCTAATAGTAATCATAACAGAGTGAAGCACTGTTCACCAAATGGGCTCCATAAACCCATGAAATAAATTTTCAGGTGTTTAAAAGTTCTATGACAATTTTGTTTTGTCTTTTTCATTTCAATAATAATCCTTTAAAATACCATGTTTCTCAGGGAAAAAGACACTGCACTGTCTTGGAGTGATAAATTGCAACTAAGCAATATTTTTCATGGAACAAACATTAGATTCTTAAGAAACTGTTCTTCAAATTAGTAAGTTTAGATGTTTGTGGGGAAGCTTGGCCATATTCTAGAGTAATCATGAGAATAAAGAGAAATAGAAAGAACACATTTTCATTTTCTTTT
>NW_012144744.1:969343-970885 GCF_000956105.1 Propithecus coquereli | reverse complement strand
CAACATTTTAAGGTATTATTTGAATAAGTTAACTTCCAAAAATGTTTGTGTAGATGACTAGATAGCTTCTTGTGAGTGGAGCTTCCCAAGTTGTGGTTTGTAGCTGCTTGGTATGATTTTGCGGAGTATCTTCTACACTAGACAGAGACCAGGACGTAATGACCTCTTATGGATCTTCAACCTTGAGATGTTATGATTCCCTGCTTTACTTTCTTTGTATGTCTATTACTCAGCTTTTGCTTTGCTAACAAACAAACAAACAACACATTTTTCAATGGATTACAACAGTAACAACAAAACATTTGTTTTTGCACATATTTCATGAAAGCTGCGAATAAGCTCAAACTCTGTCCCAGATCCACTGTGAATCTGGTCCCATTCTCTACCTCATGATGAGAGAATAGCCCCTTTGTGCAATATGCTTCTTTTTTCAGGAGGGAGGAATCAAAGTCAAAGCTTGGACTTGGATGGAATCTACATCTTGTTCTCACACAAGCTACTGGCCACAATAAGTCACATGGCCAGTCCTACCAATGGTGCCCACAGGAGGTGCTGTAAGTCATGTGACAAAAGATATGGACATGCAATACTTTTATAGGAGTGGAAAGGAAAAGGAAAGCTGTGAGCAACATTACAATTTACCACAGAACTATTCAGGCTGGGACATGTGGTTCATAATTAAAATTTTCCTAACAGGGTACAACTGCAGACATTAATACTTCCAATTAAAAGGACACTGAGATATGGCTCTGTCATGTCTCCACATAATTAAAAAGCATAGATAAAATAAATAGAAGTGCTTTTAAGGAAGTTGTGTCATGACAAATGTTAACATGAGGCAAAGGAAAAATTTAGGGCATTAAGATAGATTTCGCTTTTAGCTTCCCCTCATCCCTTTTTTTTTTTCATATGCAGAGTATAAGGCTGCTGGAAATATCAAAAAGAGCACAGAGACCCACTAAAGGGATATAAGTGACATTGAAAGAATCCCTTTCCACTCTGGGTCTCTTAAGATGTCTTCTAGTTCTAATATACATTGAACTGAGATAAGAGATACAACAAAAGCTTTGTCAAATAACTGGGGAGAGCAAGAGAGACAGAGAACCATTGCCAGTATTATTTGTACCAGCTAAAGTTAATATACTTTGTGCATTAATTAATGATTACTGTGTGCAGTAGACTCTCTGCAATTATTCTACAGAAGATGACAACCCAGATTAGGTTTTATTGAAATGGGAAGTGAGAAAAACAAATACCTAATTATAACAGAGGCATTGTAGAAGAAAGATATCGCTTCTGTTCAAAGTCTTTACAACACAAGGGACATATTTACTACAGTATTCTCGTTAAAGTTCATTAAATATGTAGGGAAAGGGACGGGGGCTTTAAAGGGACAGGGGCTTTGGTGTAGTGAAAGGGAAGAGTGCTTTAATTCCCAGCTGCTTCAGTTACTAGGCTGGCAGCCTTGCATACATTTCCAATCTCTGTTGACCATAATATGCTCCTCTGTTTTAATAAATATTGATTAAATGCATACTATGT
>NW_012144744.1:966846-969293 GCF_000956105.1 Propithecus coquereli | reverse complement strand
GTAATTTTTATTAACATAGCTAGCATTTGTAATGTTTTAGTAAATGTCACGTACATCAATTCTAGTGGTAGAATATTTTCTCCATTTTGCAAAACATTAAGAGTGAAATGCAGTGGACACATGTCATTCTGGCTGATGAACATCTAATTACCCTTCATATTTGGAGAAAATCTTATGATAAGTGGGAGGTAAGGTGTCCTAGCAGCCTGTTGGGAATAGATATTCTCTCTCCCAGTACCATGGCACCTAGACTGTTGGCACGACTTAAGGACAGCTAGTCAGATTCTCCGACCTAGGAACTTGCATGTAATGGCTCACAAGCATGGAGTCTGTTGGAGATCACGCAATGCTACAGTGGAGTCTATTGTCCATTAGAGCAACAAATGTTTAATAGCAGCAAGACTGGGTTGTGTCATATGCAAACCATTCCTTTGCCTTGCTTTTCCTGGTTTCTGCCAAAGCTTTGTTCTTCGTATTTCTAATTCTATGAACTACTCAATTCCCATTTGATATTTCCTTTTGGCTTAAATTTAACCAAAGTGAGTTTCCATTATTCATTAAAATGAACTCTAACTAGCATATAAAGCAGAGGGAGAAGAATTAACTGTCTCAAGGTCACCCAGCTAGTAAGTGGTAGAGACTGAATTCAAACCCGATTATATCTGATTCCTATTAAGAACCCATAATGAAGGCCTATCTTGCCTCCAATCTGGAAAACTAAGGCAATATTCTTACAAACATCAACTCTACCATGTGAGTTACTGCATGCTCTGTATATAGATAAGGTCTTTATCAGACACTTGTCACACATTCAGTAGGAGTCAGATACTGTTTTGGGCATTGGGAGGCTAGCCCAGATTAAGAGGCAAGATCGCAGTCTTGTAGCAGATATCACAAAATTGCCTAAAGTCCACAAGGCAGAGCAACCTCAGAAATGTCCAGCCACCAGTCATTGAGATGCTGCTTCTGACAAGTACACATGCAGGGGGTTTTTCTCCTTGACTCCAGCTTTAATACCTATTGTCATTAGCAATAGAAATCTGTTTCATCTGCTTGTGCTCCTAGGGAATATCTAGCAGGTTTTGGGAGAATGATAAGAATGTATTTCCACTTTAATGCAACCCTGCCATTACTCTTTCAGTTACTAACATCAATCATGCTTGAAGACCATTATTAAGTGATGCTGCAATCTTCACCTGCCCAGATTAAAGAATCCATCTCCTATAACCTTTTTCTCAAAGGAATGACCTCATGGACCTTTCATCATTTTCACTGCTCTTTTCTGAGCACTCTTCAACTGTCATTAAGTTTTGTATGAATAGAAATGATGAATAATGTGTATAAGCCCTTCATGAAGCTGTCTTTGTGGGCTTGTCCTGTAAGCTTTTGAATCAGGACAGACTTTACCTGTGGGTCATTCACATTATAGAAACATGATTTAATGTTTCATACAGTCTGGTTCTTATTCAAACACCATTCATTGAGCACTTACTATGTACTACACGGTATTCTACGAAACATTCACATGTCATCTCACAGAATAGTTAAAATGGCCTTTGGAGGAAGGCATTGCAAATTCCTACTTTTACTGGGGAATAAACTGAGGTTAAGTGACTGGTGATTTGCTTAAGTGGCTAGTGATTTGGTCAAGCCATTTAAATATAGTCATAAACCAGAAAAGACACTATGAGAAAGAGTTAAAGGCAAAACAGTGAAAACTAGTTCAAGGGATATGTTCCCAACAATTCAGACACCATACTTGACTCGGGAGGGAGATATTAAGGAAAAAAAATTACATGAAGCCTTCTGAGGGGAACCGAATTCTGTAACATTATAACTGCCTGAAATGCTTCTTTCCTCCTCTCTGGTACCATTGGTCAGGCACATTTATAATACTAATGAGCAATTCATGGTGGTGAGAAGAGCCATCTCTTTCCCACTGCACACACAGAGGAGCTTAAATCAAGCACTCATTGCAATGAAGTCCAGTTAGTTTCTAGAAGCCAGAGAGATCTGAAAGCTATTTTAGCTCAAAAAGAAATTACTGCCCAGGAATTTTTTGTTAGAGAAGTGTGACAATTTAGCATGTCTGTGGCTGATATTGTCAAGCCAAATGGACAGCCTAATAGCTCCACTTACAAAAGGATCTGCCAGGCTGTATGACAGGTTCTTCCCAGACAAAGAAATTGTCCTTCTTCCCCATCCTGTTTGACCAGGGCCTGTTGCTATAATTTCTCACTTGACTGATTTGCATTTCTACCTAAATAAGAACAGAGAGGTAGTTTGTGGAAACAGCAACTCTGATCCCCATCTTGGTAATCGAATGGTTAAAACAAAACTAACCCCTGGGCTTATGATAACTTAAAGCTTTGCTGATTCCAAACCTACTAGTACAAGGATCAAGAAAACTTATCATACTTTGGAAAGGGAAAATTTGTCCAGTATTA
>NW_012144744.1:954271-955394 GCF_000956105.1 Propithecus coquereli | reverse complement strand
GATCCATGTATGGCGCCATTTCTCCTTGCAGTTTTCTGACCCTAGCAAATGGCAAGGAGGTAAATCTGGGAAGAATTTCTCTGAAGACTTTTGTAGCTTTAAACAGACATGCTCTGGTCTTAGAAGGTTTGGGTATAATTCTTCCAAAATATGATAATAAGGAATCATGACAATTAATATTTATAAGTGACTATTATGCACAAAACAACATGCTAAATAATTTATGTTGATTGCTATGTTTAATTTTCACAATAGTCACGGTGAAGAGTCTACTATTTTTATCATTCTACAAATGAGAAAGTTGACGCTCAGAGAGTTTAAATCATTTGTCCAGATGATGCAGTACCAAGTGCTAGTGCAGGACCTGCGCTCTATAGCTGGAGTTCCTAACCTCTGCAGAGTGAAACCTGTGGATCAGGAACTTTCGGCCAATGTGTCCTGAGGATTTATTCTGCTATGTTGTGGCAGATCCTGGAAATAGCAGGATGAGTAAAGCATGGCTTCTGTCCTTGAGGAGCTCAGAGCCTAACACAGGAGAAAAACACTTAAATGAATTTCAGGGCAATGTGCTAAGCTCTGGTCATGAAGATGCACAGACTACTGGGTGAATGTACAGAAGAGGCACTCATTGCCATGGCCTGGAGCCAGCAGGGGAATGCCCTAGAACGGGTGATGTTGGAGCTAAGTCTGCAAAGAGCAAAGGAACAAGTGTATATCAAGAAATTTAAAATGGAGACAAAAATGTGAAAAGAGATGCATTGGCAGACATGTATGCATGGTGAAACATAAATTTTAAGGTAAGAAAAGGCAAGAGATGAGACTGGAGAAGTGGTAGGACCAGATCATAGAGAACCTGAGATATTACACTAAGGGGCATTTGACTTTAACTTCTTGAGTCTAAGCAAAGGGAGCAATTGAGGCTTTTAAGTAGGAAAAGGTATTGAATTTTAGATGTTTGGTTTTTTTTTTCTGAAGAGAGTTTGAGGTCTCAGCATGACTACTTTTTACCAACTCTGTGACCTTGATCAGGTTGCTGTATATATCTTTACTTTAATTCTCCATCTGTAAAGTGGGAATCAACAGAGTACCTACCTCATAAAGTAGTGGTGAGAATTAAATAGAT
>NW_012144744.1:950068-952121 GCF_000956105.1 Propithecus coquereli | reverse complement strand
GTAAATATCTCCCGGTAAAGCTCCTAAAAATACCAATAGAGTCCGTTCTTCGCCCAATTATCCTAGTTGTTGCATTTCTGGAAAGTACATTGTATATTAAAACTCTGAAATAAATATTCCATGTCATATGTAAAATAGAGTTGGATTCTAAGCTAAGATACTCACAAATTGCTTTTTCACCTACATGAATGTCTGGGTAGATAGTCACATACATCACATGGGATACGGGACAAATCTTCAAGGTCTGGGACTGTCCCTCACATTGCAGGACATCTGATATCCCTGGTCCCTGCCCATTACGTGAAAATAGTACCCCTCTAATCACCAGGAAAACCAAAACTACCACCATAGATTTCCAAAACTCCTCCGGTGGGAGGTTCTCCTGCTGTCATTAATATCCAAATCCTGTTGCTTAGAGCCTCACAGAACATTTTAGTTTATGCCCACATTCAATCAGAGCAGCTCTGATTTTATCCATTTTATGCACTGGGATCTCAGACAAGATTTTGCTGCAAAAAAAAAAAATACCTCTTTGCTATTTTAAAAAAAAAAGTTTTAAAACTATTGCTCGAGAGTGGGCCTCATTGCTTGTATCTTTCCACTGGGCACAAGAGAAACACCTGTCTGCAGTTCCTACTGTCTGCTCCCACCTTCTTTCTTTCTGGGTAAGCACACTGCTAATGCCCTGGTCATCTGTCACAATGAAGAGTTGGAGTGACAGACTGCTGGCTGAGCCAGAGAACTCAGCTTCCTATATTGCAGTTTCTTTGTCCTGATTGATGCTCTCTGGCCCTGTGTGTTTCTCCAGACCTGTCGGTCCCTTATGAATTCAGCTAGTTGGGTGCCATATCTGGTTTACTGGACTTCATTGATCCTCTATGATATTGAGAGACTGCTCTGCCACCAAGGTTTCAGATGGAGAGCAAAGCATTGTGCTGGAAGCAAAAATAAGCCTGCTATTGCTAACAGAGTCCTGAACTAGAAGTCAGGAGACATAGTTCTCCGCCACTAATTAGCTGTGTGGCCTTCAGCAAGTTATTTCCCTCCTCTAGGTTTCAGTATCTTCATGTGCAAAATGAGAAGACTGGATTTCAAGACTCTAAGAGCCCTTTGCATCTCTGACCTCCTCCATTTCTCTGATCTCTACAGTTGACTGTGGTTAGGAAGGTAGTGTATACAGCTCTAAGGTAAGGTCAATTGCACAGCCAGCTAAAGATGAACAATAAATACTTTTCTGGGGCAATGGCTTGCATTTTCTTTTTTCATGTTCAAGTAAGCTACCAGGGTTATTTTGACCTCTTTAAAGCATCGGCAGGAGATGGCAGCTCAGGGGAATGGATGGAATGGTATGAACAATAACAGTGATAACAATGCTTTAAGGAAAATGTGTTTTAGAATGAGCTTCTGCCTGGATTTTATTGTGTACTTATCCACTACATCCTCCTTGCTCCTTTCCTCTTCAGAAAATAACTTGTCTGTGAGGCTGCCCAAGGCTGAGTGAACGAGGCTCAGAGACGAAGAGGAACAAACTGGGGCAGCAGGGAATTTTATAAGGTGATGATTGATATGTCAAGTGTTGCTTCTCAGAAAGAAAATGAGAATGCCGTAATAAATTCTGGACAGATGCCAAATGCTACTGTCAGGAGATGGACAGGAGAACTTCACAGCAAATTAGGCCCGAGCTTCCAGTGAATCATTAGTATGTTGCATACTAGAAACAGCCCAGGGATGGGAGTGAGAAGCTTCCAATCTGAGTTCTAGCTTAGTCTCTTCTTAATTGAGTGACTTTAGCCAAATCACATAATTATTTTGGGTCTGGATTTCCTCATTGACAAACATTATTATTGCCAATATTTTCTATTATTAGCTGCTGATGCTTTATAACAGAATTCCTTTACCAATTCAAATATTAGTATGAGTCTAGTATCTGAAATAGATTAAAAAAAAAAAAAAGGACAGCTACTCTAGGGCCCCTGACCTTTCCCCCACTGGTCCCTATGATGGCCCCTAAATCACCTCTTCGAGAACCATGGGGATGTTTGAAAACCATCAG
>NW_012144744.1:947589-948668 GCF_000956105.1 Propithecus coquereli | reverse complement strand
TATCCATCATGATGCAGTCAGTATATCCCTTTGCATGAAATAATTTTAAAATTCCAAATGAAATATGGCAATGCCTGCTGCCTTCCTAGTTATATCTATTTGACCTGGCATGCCCCTCTTTTATTTAATTTTAATTGTATGCATCTACACATTGAATAGCATTCCATGGCCTGATTTAATGAAATTTTCCCACTTGAACCAAGAGGGTCCATCCTATTATTGATCTTTTAAACTCAGCAGGCGTACCTCACACAAGACCATGAGTGACAGATAAAAGCAAGCCACAAACAGCATCCAGCAGTCAAGAAACATGCCTCAGATTTCTCCTGTTTTGTTCTCAGGTCACTGCTCTTGCTTTTGGCTCTGCTTTTCTGGTCTCCTAACTCTATTCCCTGGCTTCCGCATTTGCTCCCAGCCCTTGGAATATGCCACTCTCAGGGGCTCTCTTTGTAGTTTCTTGGTCTTCACTATCCACTTGGTATCCATTAAACCACACTAGCTGATTACATCCTAGAATTGTTAGTGCTGTGATTACAGGCAGTGGCTGTGGAGCCAGACTGCCTGTCTTCAAGCCATCTTCCACTGCATCTTAGTTTTGTGACCTTGGACAAGATGCTTCAACTCTCTGTGCCTCGGTTTCCTTAACTTCAAAATGGTGCTGGTAACAGTACTGTTGTAAGAATTAGGTGAGATTTTATAGTTGAGTCTGTAAGACAGAACCTAGCTCACAGTGAGCACCTAACAAAAGTTAGGGGTTGTTGCTAACTCCAACTGATCAACAATGGGAGGGGATTTGCAAACCTCACATGAGTTTTCTAAAGAGTTCCAAAGAGGTCTAATTCCTTAAGAGATTAATAGTTTTCATGGGAGAGGAAGATCTGGCATAAAAGATGTAAGGGAATGCTACCTTAAATTCAGTCAAACTGATTTCTTAAATTCAAAACTACCCAGAACCTTTTTTATAAAATAGGTTGTCCTTGCTCTTCAAGGTAGAAACAAGGTAGAAATGGTGACTAAGTCATGGGTCCAAACTCAAACCCAGGACTACTGCCTCTAACCCAGTCCTCATTCACCAAACC
>NW_012144744.1:946367-947539 GCF_000956105.1 Propithecus coquereli | reverse complement strand
ATGAAGAAAACCACAAATATTAGTACCTGACATAGAGTAATCCTCCATAGCTGTTAGATATTATTTACATTTTGTGGATGAAGTTTGGAAAACATTAATTAAGTTCAACTCGTCATTATACCCTTCAGAGAAAGAACCCAAAGAAGGTTACCATAAGTGGTAACCTTTGCATTTGTATGTCCCAGTCTAATTTGGCAAGGGGAAAGATCTAGCAATCTGGAAATGCATAAATATATATTTAATTTCTTTCTGAACATGTAATGCTACTTATACTTTTATAATGCCTTGGATTCAAGATGCTTCAACTCAACACCCTCCACTCCATAGCATCCTTTACTTATTGCAATCACAATGCTGTCTTACTGAATTATCATCATCGTTTCATTTGCTTGTACCTTTCTCTGGACTTTGAGAAACTTGAATTCAGAATGAGAATCACCTAGAATTCCCAAATTTATATCTGACAAACGTATTGTTGCTCTGGGTAAAGCTAAGAAGAAACAAGAGGTTCCTACAACCCATTCTGTTTTGCTTTAAAGCCCCCTTGCAATGTTTAAGGCTCCCGTAAGCACAGTTTGAAAATATGGCTCTAGGACTAAGATTCTCAAAATATGTCTGAAGCCCTATAGGTGAGCTTCCATCTTACTACATTTTGTGTTGGTATAAAGGAATACCTGAGGTTGAGTAATTTATAAAGAAAAGAGGCTTATTTGGCTTAGCGTTCTGCAGACTGCACAAAGAGCATGGCGCTGGCATCTGCATCTCGTGAGGGCCTCAGGCTGCTTCCACTCATGGCAGAACCCATGGGGACAGATGTGTGCAGAGATCACGTGGTGAGAAAGGGAGCAAGAGAGTGAGGAGGGAGGTGCACAGGCTCTTTTAAACAACCAGCTCTCACAGTAACTAATAGAGCGAGAACTTCATCACTCACAACTGGAAGAACAACAAGCCACTCATGAGGGATCAGCCCCCATAATGCAAACACCTCCCACTAGGCTTCTCCTAATACCACCACACTGTGGATTAAATTTATACATGAAGTTTGGAGGGGACAGCATCCAAACTACAGCAGCTTCTTAGTAGACTAAGAATAAAATGTCCAAACAATGGATATATTCTCAATTGTATAGACTAAAGGCTATTTGCCATTAACATATTAAAATATTTATTAA
>NW_012144744.1:945102-946317 GCF_000956105.1 Propithecus coquereli | reverse complement strand
ATTACTTTCTTTTTCATGCAGGGTGCTTCTAGGAAAAGACTGTGAAGGCCAGTGAATGGAAATATTCCTAGATGGTGATAGTTCTCCATATAAATTATTAAACTGGTATCTGGTTTATGCATTAGTCTCCTGAAACTAGCTTCATGTGATGTCATCACTAACAGAGTGTGGTGACTAATGATAAATTTCAAATTTTGCAAGTTTCTGGGGAAGACCTTAGATCATGCTGAAACCACTACAGTAGAAAGGGACTTAACTAGCCTAAAATGGGACTTTGTAAGGTCCCATTGCAGCCAGCCTTAACACCCATATTTAATAATCCTTTTTTATAATGTGACCCAGCAGTCCCCAAAATTTTGTGGTGAACATTTTCAGAGGCAGAAAATCCCCTGACCAATTTGATAACAGCTAAAATACATCCCATAAATTTCAGTGATCAATGTAATGAAGCTCAGGAATGTCACTTGGTGTCCAAAGAGAAGAATGACTACAGACTGGTATCTTCCTGAGCCTCCTCAACTGGCTCTCTGCTATTATTCTGAGAATTTTTTTGAATCATGGAAATAATCATAGAATAGACACCTAAGTTAAAAGTAGAATGTGCCAAAGAAATAATATCTATTTGGAAATATATTAGGGTCTGTCGAAAGGTAGCCTCATTATTTTGTGATAATTTTTTACCAAATGTGGCAATCTAGGAACATAGCCACAATTTCTTTGACACTTTCCGGAAAGAGATGAGAGTATATTTTATCTACTCTTGAATTTGGGCAGGCTGTAACTACTTCAACCTTTTGAGTATGGGTAGAAGTGAGTAAATGTGATTTCCAAGGCTGGGTCATAAGGACCACGCAGCTTCCACCTTGTTCACTGGATACTTGAATTTAGTGTCCTGCTGGAAAAAGGTAAGGAATTCAACTTCCCCGAGACCACCATCCTATGAAGAAGTGCAAGTCACATGAAGACACCATACGTAATTGTTCTGGTATATAATTCTCTCTGTTCAATAAATAAAATATAAACCCATTGTTTTACTATCATATGGTTCCCATATCCCAGTAGGAGCTTTTAACCCCAGAGAATGACAGGTTTTAGTGGAAAAAAACTACCCATTTTAATTATCCTCCCTTAAACTCACAAAACCATAAACTTTGCTAAAATAGGACATTGCCCTTAAAAGCTGTTTGGGCTAAGCTAAGGAGCAAGCACTCCTTA
>NW_012144744.1:941906-943232 GCF_000956105.1 Propithecus coquereli | reverse complement strand
AACAAAACAAAAAACTGCTCCATACCTACTTCAAGCCAATGATTCCTCTGCAAGTCAGAGGTCAGCTAATCCTCTCCAATTCCCAAGGCAGGATGAAGTTCCAAAGGCATCATAGAGGCTTCTCTACATTTTGCAATTTGAATGCTGAGCAAAAACTACAGGCTTCTAATATTGCTGGGCTTCTCAGATTACATAGGCCTTAGCTGACCCAGTCTCAGGGACCTGAGCACAGTCACTGTGAGCCATATCCTACATTTCTGTCATTCTCACCCACTGGCCAGAACATTAGTTCTTCCAATTAACAAACATCTGCATGCTTCCTATCCATCTATTTTTCTGTGCATTTTCCCATCATGTTCTTTTGTCCATTTCTGGTCTTCTTCATGAATACTTTCCATTGTGCTCTCTGTAACTGCTGTTCCAAGGTAAGCAGCCCCATCCCATTCCATCCTGTACCTCTTCACTGAATCTTTCTACCTCCTGGTATGGATCCGTTAATTTTATATTTCTTTACTTGTCTGTAAAGTGAGAATGAGTTGGCATTCAGCATGAATTGTGCATCTGGCAATTTTCTAACCATGGAACTATAACCTGCTTCTTCTCCAATAAAATCCTTCTCCCTAGACCCCAGTGTCATAAAGTCCAGGGCCATTCTCCTCCTGCCCTTTGTTTATTGTAAATCTTTATTTCATTGGTCCTCATGCAAAGCCCTTTCATCCTTTGAGGCTTAGGTCATTTCACTTTACCACCTCTACCCTCCCTCACATTTCCACCATGTAGAGATCTCTGGTCCTTCCATACTGTCCAGGAGGCACTTTCAAATCTGCCTCACAGTCTTTTTCTCCACTTTGATTTCTAACATCATATGGATGATTTAATGACTCATTTCATTCATACAATTTTGGACAGCTCATCTAACTATCTAACCATATAACTTCAAAGTCCTCAATTTCCTTGAGGACAGCAAATTGCATCAACTTTCCACTCTAATATTTCCCCTTATACCCCTGACCCCCTCAAGCACTGCAGTTCCTCCCTCCACCCTTGTTTATCCTATTATCTTACCTCCTTATAAAAACCCTGTATTCCATATTAAACTTCGATCCCATTCAGCTTCATTCATTGCCAACATTTCAAAGTTTTAAAATCCTCCTTTTTTTCATTTCTTAGTAAACAAACTGTAACTTCTGATCAATCTAACCCTCTCTGTTTTCTTCTTGTACAACAAGGCAGGTTACTTCATTTGTAGAAAATAGCATATAATTTTGTGAACTGTTGGCCCTCCGAATAAGTAATTTTAAAAAGACCCTCAGTATCATTCAATCT
>NW_012144744.1:937545-939176 GCF_000956105.1 Propithecus coquereli | reverse complement strand
GTATATTTCTTTTGTGTCATTGACTGCACCTTTTAAATATTTCTGCCACAAACCCTGACTTATTTCACAGCATTTTTTCGGTTGTCATAATTGTCTGACTCCTTGAGGACAGATCCAGATTCTGTGTTTCTTAGAAGCTTAGCTTAATAGATTTCCAATAAATATTTGTTGATAAAGTGTGTGTTAGAAATTATAACAAGATCAATATGAAGAAAATATTATCAAAATCTACTGAGGGAATATTCCCACTCCAATCAAAAAAGAAATGCTCTCTTGCACTAAACAACAATAAAAAAACCTTAAAACAATAAATTTATCAAATAACTGTTTCAATCTATAGTAAACAGGCAGTGTAAGACAGTGATCCCTAAGAGAGGAGGTCATGTAATTATCCCAAGCATACTGCCAGTATCCACACCACAGTGCAACAAGAGAGAGCCCAAAACAGCAAATGAGACATTTCAGATGATCAATCAGTGAAAGTGAATACGTAACAATAGAATCTACCTAAAATGAAGCAAAGAGAAAAATGAAGAGTCTTAATAACATATACAGCAGTGTCGAGCAGTAAAACACACAAATAATGTGATTCCCAGACAAAATGAAAGAATAGAAATGGGGGTCAAAAACTACTTATTCGAAGAAATAATGACTAAGTTATAGCTAGAATCTTTCCAAAGTTAAAGAAAACCGTAATATTCCATATCTAAGAAACTCAACAAACCCCAGACAAACATAAAGCAGACAGACATAAAGAAAACCCTACCAAAGCACATCTTAATCAAATGGATGAAAACCAGGGGATAACAAAATAATCTCAAAAAGCCACCAAATAAAAAAGACACATTATGTAAAATGTGGTAAGAATGATCACAGATCTCTTCGAAACACATTTCAACCAGAATGACAAGAGAGAAAATTTTAAAATACTGGATGGAAAAACTGTCAACCTGTAATACTTTATTCAGTGAAAATATCTTTTAATGATGAAGGTGTAATAAAGAGATTTTCTGGCAAACAGAAAATCAATTGTCAACAAATTTAAAGAACATTGAATATTTAAAGAAATTCTTCACACAGAATGAATATGGATCTAAGAAAAAAATTAAGGAGCTCTGGAAACAGTAAATATATGAGTAACAGTAAAAGACACTGTTATGGACTGAATATCTGTGTCTTCCCAAATTCATATGTTGAAGCCCTAACTCCCAATGTTATGGTGTCTCCAACTCAGCCTCAAGCTATCCTCCTATGTCAGTGTCCCGAAGCACTGGGATTACAGGTACAGTGGCATGAGCCACTATAGCTGTCTACTGTGATGTTATTAGGAGATGGGGCCTTTGGGAAGTAATTAGATTTAGATGAGGTTATGAGTGTGGGGACCCAGTATAGGATTAGTGTCCTTACAAGAAAAGGAAAAAAGACCAGAGTTCTTTCTCTCTCCACCAAACGATAACACAGCAAAAAAGCAACCCTCTGCAAGCAAGAAAGAGGGCCCTCACAGAAATCAAATCTGCCTGAACCTTGGTCTTAGATATTCCAGCCTCTAGAACTTTAAGAAATATATGTCTGTTGTTTAAGCTACTCCATCTCTGGTATTTTATTATAGCAGCCCTAGGCAGACTTTTTTT
>NW_012144744.1:922306-937495 GCF_000956105.1 Propithecus coquereli | reverse complement strand
TGCTGGGTTTGTGGATGAAGGAGTTCAAGTGCAAGGATTGGAGAGTGGCTGCAAGGACCTGAGAGTAACCCCTGGTCAACGATCAACTAGGAAGTGGAGACCTGAGTCCTAAAACCATAAGGAACTGAATTCTGTCAATAACCATAAGGAACTGAATTCTGTCAAAACAGGAATAATTCTGTCACACTTCAGATGAAAATGCAGCTGGCTAATATCTTGATTTCAACACTATGAGACCCTGAGCAGAAAACCCAGACAGATAATCCCAGACTTCTGATTTACAGAGATAATAAATGGGTGTCGTGTTAGGCCTCTAAGTAATTTGTTATGCAGAAAACCAATTAGGAAACTACTATAATTAAAAAACTATTAAATATATGTAGAAATAAAATGTATGACAAAAATAGCACAAAAGTTGGAAAGGGGGAAACAGAAGTTACTGTTTTACAAAGTTTAAAGAACCTATGATAAGGTTCTTACACTGTAGGTGAAACAATTTAATATTTGAAGGGAGATTGTGAGAAGTTAAAGATGAGGATTGTAAACCCTGGAGCAAGATCTAAAAATCAAAAAGAATTATAGCTAACAAGCTAATAGTGAAGATAAAATGGAATCATAAAATACAATCCTAAAGAAAGTGAGCAAAGAGGGAAAAAGGGAACAAAGAACAGATGGTATAAATAAAATACAAATAGCAATTAGGTAGATTTAAGCCCAACAATATAAATAATTTCATTAAATGCAAATAGCCTAACCATTCCAATTAGAAGAGATTGGATAAAAAAGCAAAACCTAATTATATGCTGTCTAAGTAAGCCATATAAAATACAAAGACACAGATATGGAAAGATATACCATGAATACAGTAATTAAAAGAAAGAGCAAGTACAGTAATATCAAAGTAGATTTTAAAACAAAGAAAAGGGAGGGGATATTAGATAATAATCAAAGAGGTCAATTAATCAAGAAAGCATCTTGATCTGTCCAATGAAAAAGCTCCAATATCACATAGCCTTCAATGATTGTGAATATATTAGCACAGAATATTGTGAAAATATTGTACAAAGAAGTACAAACTTTACTCAGGAGAACTTTGTAATACAGGGGGGAGGATAAAACATACTAAAAGACAGTTCAGAACATAACACTGTGCTAAGTGACAAATGAGTAGTAAAACACATACACACATTCAAAGCCCAGAGAGAAGATACGGTGGTTCAGGGTTGTCCGGAAAAACATAACAAGTAGGAGTGGTGTCAAAGATAGATACTTTTTTAAAAAGCAGAACAAGGAGGATTTTTGAGTTAGAAAAATTAAGGGGTACCAATGTTTGGCATGGGAAAACAAAAACGTGTTCTGGAGAACTAACCAATTCAGTGTTGGTGTCAGAAATGATCCTAATAGATGAAATGTGGGAGGTAAGATGAAAGAAATTTAATAAGAAAGGAGTTTCAAACATTTGTAAAAACACAGCAGGCTCTGTAGAACTTTGAACTAAGTATAGATCACACCTGTAATTCCTATTTTTCACACATTTTACAGATTTTCAACGACACACTCAGGTAAATGTGGTGTCAGAGATAAAAAGAATTTAACACAATTCTGGTCTGCAGGCAATAAATGAAAGTTGCAGACTTCTCTAGAAGGCTTGCAATTGTGGAACCCTACCACTCTGCGGGAAGTACTCTCATAAATGGCACTAATACCTTTGTTCTTACCAAATCTGGGCACTTTCTTCCTCCTCATTCTCCTCAATTGTGTGGCACTAGGTGCTGCTTGTCATTGCCTCCTTCTTGACACACAAATTCTTCAGCTTCCAAGACACTTCACCAGTGAATTAATAAACATTTCCACACCTATTATGTTCCAGACATTAACAATGTTCTTTATATGCTTTTTATTCTCTCTTTTTTTTCTAGTCATGCCTCTGCTTGGTAGAATAAAAGCTCCCTAAAGGCAGATAATTTATCTCATTTTTCTTTATTCCCAAAAGTGTCTACCTTTGTATTCTAAATATATATTTACAATATTAGAGTTGCCTCTCAACACATTGTGAGGCAACTAAGCAATGCAATATAAGAGATTGAAAGAACGAGTCACATCTGGTGCTGGAAATGGTCATGGATGAGTGGTCTTAGAAAACTTCCAGAAGAAAAAAAGGAAGATCTAGTAAAATTTTTTACTTTGTTGAAGAATGAAATGGATGAAAACTATAAGGAGACCACACTCAATGCCTAAAACCTTGAACATGAGCATGGCATGGAGTTGGAATACTCCTTCACTGGCTAAATCCAGGAAGATCCTATATTATTAGCCAAAAAGAAAGGTTCCCAAAGCAGGAACTTTGGCTCTAAAGTCATCAATTAATTTGTTATGCATTAATTCAGTTAACATTGATCAAATGGCCACTGCAATAGCCTGGCCTCTTATCCCTCTAAACCACTTCTGCCTGCCTTTGCTGTTGCCATCTGATTCCCATCCATAGATGATCTGAGATTAATCTGCTTCTCCATAATCAGGAAATAGTAAATACTTTTTATATGCATAGAACTAACTCACTCAGCTCTTGGTCCTATATTTTCTTTGTTGTCTGGCTATGGGCTAGATTAAAATCTGCCCTGTTCTTATGATCTACTTCTTCCTTTGTACTTTATAACATCCAGGATTGGAATTTTGTCTCAAAAATATAAGATTTCAAGTTTGGTTAGCATCTTACTAGTTATCCACTGACTTTCTTCTTCCCTGCCATAGTATTTTCCTGACTCTGAGGTCTAGTTATTTCTTAGTGGATTTTCCTGCAGCCTCGATTGCCACTTATGGTTTGTTCTCCTGCTCCCAAACACCCACCTTCACCATTTAAGCCATGCCTCCTTCCATTGCCTGCAGTTGGGTCTGTGTCCCACAAGTTTTACCTGATAGGACTGCCTCTACATTTCAATCTCTCCCATTATGACGTGCCTCTCATGAACCACCCTCACAAGTCTATGGTATATTAAGACAGGAAATGTTTGTTTCCTGGTTCCTTTCTTTGGAACCAGTTATTATCATTGATGCTGCCAACATGAAATTTAGTAGAACAAGTAAAAAGGAGTATTAGCAATTCATAAGCACTTCACACAACCTTAGTGAAGCACAGAGGGTGCTTGTGCTGTTTAGTTGCAAAGGGGGAAAGATGTGTTTTAAAAGATGTATTTCTTGTTATGTCTAATGAGATGAGAAACACGTAAAAGGGATAAGAAAAAGAAACTATATTTTTAATCCAAAAAAATAATTATATGTTGCTAAAGTGGTCTCCATTTTTAATGCTATTAGTGTTGTGAATACAGTGAATTATGAAAAGTTACGCATCTGAAGCTTAAATAAGAATATAGGGCTTTTTTTTGATAGTGGATAAGAGATGTTCTTTTATGTCCAAACAATACAGAGAATAAGGTATTTTCTCCTTTCGAAAGACTTTCATTTAATTATTTCCTTTCATTTCTTTGTAAATAAATACAAATACCAAGAATAGGGAAAAATTAACCAATAGGACTATGAACACAAATATGTACATTCTTAAGTATGTGATTCTTGACAAGTGCAAAGTTCTCAAAACAAAGCACACTTTTTACTGAGTACTATTACTTGAGTCTTTTAAAAAAAGGAAAAATGGAGATTCTGCCAATGCAAGATCTGGAAAGGGTATGATAGGAGAACATCCTCAGAAGTATCTAAAATAAACCCTTGGTGATGGTTTTAAAGTTTCCTAATATCAAAAAAATGGCACACATTGCCAGGAAACACATAGGTTCTCTGCAATGATTTATGACAAATTAATGAGAAATACAGAAGCTTACAGAAAGTACAGGCTACAAGGAATGGAAAATTAGAAATTTTAAAACATGAACTGAGACATCTTCTCAATTATAAAAAAAATAATGAAATCAGAATTAGTCAAACCAGTTTATGTTTTGTCTTTCCAGATTCAACCAGAACATACTAGTTATTATCTGGGAAAAAGTACCATAAGGATGATGTCTCATTCTCAGAGTCACTATAAACTTTCCAGGAATTCTAGCCAATCATTCTGTAAAACATTTCCTGCTTCTGGTGTACTCACCACTGTAATACATGTCAGAAATGAAAACAGATTTAATTCTTGCCTGTGAGAAACACAGTTTCAGTTGAGGATAAGATTATGTCTAAAGTGACCTAAAAAGACCCACAATCGTATATATGAACTCAGAGGTTGAGCAGATGCTCTCACAAGGTGTGAGCTCTCACAAGTCTTGGCAGCACCATCCGATGGGAAGGAGGGAGAAGCTGATAAGGGACAGAGTATGGAAGACTTATGAGCCTCCAAGCTTCCTCTTAATCGAGGAAGTCACTAAACTGATCCAGATGGTCAAAGAGATGAGACAACTTAACCTTTATTTAAGGCTAATGTAATAACAGAACACAAAAGGCATTTGGTGGGTAAGCCTTAAAAAAATCAGGAACTCTGGAGAGCAGATAACCTAAGCAAGGTAATGGGTCTATGATTGTGGACGGTTAGAATATCAGAACAAGACTCAAATTAATTCTTAGGAGTTTGAGGAAAGAAGTAGAAAAGATGGCAAAAGCCACAGTAAGTAGCAGAGATAACAAACAGCCCTGACAACTTTCAGCTGATATCTGGCTAGGCCCTAATAGCAAGGCCATGGTGTTCTCCTGCTAAATATACACAATCTTACATGAAGTCACTCAGTGATCATGATAGAATGAGAACAAAGTAAGACCCCATTTAGGTCATGTGTGAGCACAGAAAGCAATTTTTTAAAAATAGTGTTAAATAGATAAACAAAAAAAAATTTCCCACCTCAGCAGTGACTACTGCTTCCTTTCTACTTACGGCTTTAGCCCTGCACAGTTCCTGCAAATTCCTGGATAAAAATCTGCTAATGCCTGCAAACACTGCCCAGGGCCTGAGGACTGGCCTGCCTGGCCCACTACCATCACTGCCAGTACCTATGCACCCTGCCTAGGAACCCAAGGACCAGCCCATCCAACACCCCCTACTGCCACTTCCAGGGCCTGTATGCACTGCCCAGGTACTCAAAGACTGACCTATCCAGCCCCCCACGTCATCACTGGCACCTTTGCACCCCACCAAGGGGTTCAAGGAGCAGTCTGCCAGGGTCCACTGCCACTACTGTGGAGCATGCACATCCTGTCTTGGGGCCCAAGGACCAGTTAGTTCGGGACCTAATACCACCACAGCCAGTGTCTACCTGTGCCACCCAGGATTTGAGGACCAGTGAACCCAGTGCCATAGTCCCCACAAAAGCCTAACCACAGCCTCAAAAATAACCACAGCCTAAGCCACAGAGTAACTCATAGAAACCACTGATGTTGATTACAGCCAAAGAAATCATACAGAGACTACACTATGTCAAACACCCAGAACCAAAACCAAAATACCCTACCCAACAGACACTGTAGGTACATCTACAGGGAAAAGCGTTTTCCTCCAAAAACTACTCTGTAAAATTGGAAGCAGCGACTGTTAAATGAGATACACATATATTAACATAAAGGTACAAGAAACATAAAAATCAAGGAAAGACAACACCCCAAAAGGAACATAATAATTCTCCAGCAATAGAGTACCAAAAAAAGGAAAAGAAAAAGAAAGAAAGAAAATCTAAGGAATACCTGAAAAAATTTCAAAATAATGATTTTAAGGAAACTCAATGAGATGAGAGAGTAGACAGATAGACAATACAAAGATATTAGGAAAACAATTTTATGATTTGAATGAGAAGCTCAGCAAAGAGGTATCATAAAAACAACCAAACATAAATCTCAGAATTGAAGAATTCAATGAATGAAATAAAAAATACAATTAAGAATTTCTGAATTTGAGATGGGCCTTTCGAAAGAACACAGACAAAATAAATAAATAAAAGGGAATGAAGAAAGTCTGTGTCATATATGAAATATGATCAAGTGAACAAATATTCAAAATTTGAGAGTTCCAAATAGAAAAGAAATATAAAAAGGCATAGAATACCTATTTAATGAAATGATAGCTGAACACTTCCAGAGTCTTGGAAGTCGTATGCTTTTATTTTCTTTCTAGTGATGTATGATAACAGCACCAGCTTTCACAAGCATCACTCAAAAGCTTGCTGATTTATGTGAAAAATGCAGCCATAAAATGCAGACTTCAGATAAATCTAGGAATCTATATTTTTGAAACTACGTTTAAATGTTATGCAAGCAAGTTGTACTAGGAAGGATGTTTTGGAAAAGAAATGTATACAGGTGACCTTGGAAGAGATATAGACATACACATGCAGAAAGCTCAAAAACTCCTAAATAGGCTAAACCTAAAAAGGTCCTCTCTGATGCACATTATAGTCAAACTATCAAAAGTTAAAGAGAGAATTCTAAAAACAGCAAGAGAAAAGCATCAAGCCACATATAAGGGAATTCATATCAGACTAAGAGCAGAATTCTCAGCAGAAACCAGAAGAGAAGGGGATGATATATTCAAAGTGCTGAAAGAAAAAAAAAAAACTGCCAGCCAAAAATGGTAGTCCAATAAAACTATCCTTCAGAAATGAAAAACAAAAGTTTTTCTCATACAAGCAAAAACTGAGGGGAGTCATCACCAATAGACCAGCTCTTCAAGAAATGCTTAAGGAAGGCCTACATCTAGAAGTTAAAGGACGATATCTACCAACATAAAACTCACAGGAAAGTATAAAACTCACTGGTAGAGCAGATACACAACTGGAGAAAGGGAAAGGAATCAAATGCTATCACTAAAGAAAACCACCAACTCACAAAAATAAACTATAAGAGAGAAAGGAAGGAAAAAAGGATATACAAAATGCTCAGAAACCAACTACTAAAATGACAGGAGTATGTTTTCACCTACCAATAATAATCTTGAATCTAAATGGTTTAAATTTCCCCAACTAAAAGATATAGACTGGCTGAATGGATAAAGAAAGCAAGACCTAACTATATGCGGCTTATAAGAAACTCACTCTACCTGTTAAGTATAGACTAAAAGTGAAGGGATGGAAAAGGATATTCCACACGAATGGAAACTGAAAGCATGCAGGAGTAAATGTACTTACGATGGACAAAATATATTTTATGTCAAAAAACAAAAAGACAAAAAAGGCCATTATATAATGATAAAGTGATCAATTCAGGAAGAATATATAACAATTGTAAATGTATATGCCCCCAACAATGGAGAACTCAGAAATGTAAAGCAAATATTAGTAGAACTAAAGAGAGAGAGACAGAACCCAATATAATAATAGTTAGGGACTTCAACATCCCACTTTATTATTGGACAGATCATCTAGACTAAAAATCAACAATGAAATATCGGATTTAAAATACACTATAGATCAAATGGCCCTAAGGGACATCTACAGAACACTGTGCTCAACAACTGCAGAATATGCATTCTTCTCATTAGCACATGGAACGTTCTCCACGACAGGGCATATGTTAGGCCACAAAGCAAGTCTCAACAAATTTTTAAAAATCAATATCATATCAAGTATCTTTTCAGGTAACAGTGGAATAAAACTGGAAATTAATAATAATAAGAACACTGGAACTTGTACAAATAAACGGAAATTAAATAATATGCTCCTGAATCACCAATGGGTCAAAGAAGAAATTAAGAAGGAAATTTTAAAATTTCTTGAGACAAAAAACATATCAAACCAAAACCAATGGGATACAACAAAAGTAGTTCTAAGAATGATGTTTATAGCAATAAAAGCCTACTTCAAAAAAGTTGAAAGATTTCAAATAAACAACCTAGTAATGTACCTCAAGGAAGGAGAAAGGCAAGAACAAACCAAATCCAAAATTAATAGAAGAAATACTAAAGATTAGAGCAGAACTAAACTATATAAGTACTTTCCTGTTTCAACAGGAAACATTACAAATAACACCACAGAAAAACAAATGATCAGTAGAGACTATCATAAAATACATATATATTTTATATATATATATATATATAAACTAAAAAACTTAGAGGAAATGGATAAATTCCTGGAAAAATATAACCTACCAAGATTGAACCAGGAAGAAATAGAAAACCTGAACAGCCCAATAATGAGTAATGGGATTGAATCATTAACAAAATTCTCCTAACACAGAAAATCCTAGGACCAAATGGCTTTACTGCTGAATTCTACCAAACTTTTAAAGAATTAACACCAATTCAACTCCTGCCTTAGAAACATAAGAATTAGAGCTAAATTTATGTTACTGTAAGGATTAGAACTAAACTTTTATTTGTATATTCAATAAATATCGATTGAGCTCCCACTGTTATATACGCTAGACGTTATTCATGGCATTTGGGAAATATTAGTAAACAAAAAAAAAAATCAACAGATCTTCCCTAGTGGAACTTACATTCTAGCAGCAAGAGAAGAGTGGTATATGATAATTATGATAAATAATTAGATGATATAGGATTTTGGAAGGTAAAAGGATTTTTAAGGAAAAGAAAAGAGAGAACAGGTCATGGAGATAGCAGGTGCCAAGGATTAGGCTGAAGGACATGTATTAAATAAGGTGATCAGAGAAAGTCTTTTTCAGAAGCTGAGCCAGGAGCATAAGTGAAATGAGGGAATGAAGGAAATGAGAAAGTCAGCCAAGGAGATATTGGCAGAAATAAAGCAGGTATCAAAAACATCCTTCTGAATCAATAGCATCATTAAGTTATGATGCAGTTTGTACCATAAGGTGAAAGAATTAGGTTGGATGTATTTTGAGGTGGGAAATCCCCCAAATATTTTTCTTTAATTTATACAAAGTTTTCTTCCTAATAATTTGCTTCTTGTCTCTGAATTTATTAGAGATCCACTATATTCCAAACCACAGTTGGCAAGGGTGAACAGGACTTGATAGCTATACTAAAGTCGCTCAGATTGGTCATGGAGGGCTAATCATCAAAACACACTGTGACAACCAGGAAAAGACAAATGTGACCAAAGTGCTTCAGGGGCATAAAGGAAGGTGGAATAAGCACGGCACTCCTGTTGCATTGTGCTGCAGGTCAAAGTGTTTTCCATTTTACCATTTCTTGTCATCTGAAGTGCTTGAAACTTGAATGCTGACCCCATCTCACCCCACAAATCATTTAATATGATCTGAGGGGCCCTGTCCTGTCTCAGAAAGTCCAGATTTTACTTAAGGGAATTAAGTGCATATCTGAGGTTGTAAGAAAGCATTTTATCAAACAGACAAAAAATAGTTCCCTTAAAACCAGCTTTCTTAATGCTCAACTTGCCTTACAAATTAAAATTAACTAACATTAAATTTAAGATATGTTGTAGAGATTTTTAGATAAAACGGCTAAAATCCTCAGTTTTCCAATTTACTTAAACTAGAAGAAAGATGCTTACAAGATTTCAAAACACTCTTATTATTCACAAGGTGCTACAAATGTTTTATTTATATATATAAATAAAATAAAATTTTGCAGAAAGAGACTTCAGCCAAAATAAATAAAACCTTAAAATGTACTCAAAATGTCAAAATATAATAACCAAAGGGATGCAAAAATAATCAAAAAGTTTAGATTTTAAATAGCTTTTTTATTAGAAAGATAGGTCAAGTGTAGTCTGTAGATTACGTTAACAGGCACAGTAACTACACAGGTGTTATGTTTAGTTGCGATACCAATGGTTTGATATCTTTTGCCTTCTATATGTCGTTTGTGGATTCATGTTATTTGCCAATAACCACAAAGGAAGCCTCATACCTATGGAAATGGATGAAAGAAGTGAACATATAACAAATGTCTAAGATGTTTCAAGCTCTGTGTAAAAATTGTGTCTGTTTTTTCATTTAATCCTCATCACAACCCTCTTTGAGGCTATTCTTATGTCATTTTACATATCAACAAACCAAAGGACTAAGGTAGATAAGTGCAAGGGTCTTCTCTTGCATATCAAGAGATGGTGTTCCTCTGAGGTTTCTGGCAAAAAAAAAATGCCCCCTGAACTCTTGTGAATCCACATCCCAAAGAGAAGAAGCTGGTCAATTTATCTTCAAAGGACTTTCTGGTTCATTGCCTCTTCTAACTGGTAAATATGCAAAGCTTTTGTCATCAATGCAGTCAAGCAAGGAAGAATGTATCATAATATATTTTCCTCCTCAAAAGTGATTTCCAAATCATCTGGTATTTGAATTTCAAAGCTGATGCAGCTCAGAATGTGTGGGTTTAGAATAACAAACCTGCTTGAAAAACCAAGGCATATTTTTGCTGTGCACTGCATTAAAGTTGGGATGTTTACAGCCAAGACAAGATCAAAGCCCCTTCGCTCAAACTGGCTTCCATGTCTATAATAGACTAGCTTCCAAAATCATATACTGATTTTAATGAAGTCAAAAATTTCTCCCTAATCAGTTTAAAAGCTAAAATAGGAAATTCAGATTCAATCTTTTGACTGAAAATCAGTTAAGACATTTGAATAATCTTTCATTCCTCCCAACTTGTCAGTGTTACTTTAATATCTAAGCCCATGAGCCCATGAGTCTTCAGATGTTTTAAAACATTCTTGACTTTTAAGTTTAATTTTAAGTGTTTTAAAATTACTATTTTAGTGAACAAAGCAATCAAATTATTAAACCATTTTTTTTCTTTTTACATGAACAAGTTAAAAATACTACCTTGTCAAGGTAAGTCTGGAACTCACACAAGTGCCTTAAAAATGATGTCATTAGGAATTATAAAATCAGAGAATTAAAATGAATGGGTCTGTGATAAAAAGCTTGAAATAGTGGCTATGAATCAGATATAGCGATATGAAGGCTTATAAAAGGAGTGAGCATCAGGCTATCACTGCCCACAGACAAAATGCCATTGGCAGGGATAGGCAGATCCTACACACCTGGTTGTGATAGTCTGCAGATTATCCATAGATTATCACCTCCAAGAAAGTCACTTGATGTTATTTCCTTTCACGCTTTTGAGAACTCTGACGTCAGCTAACAACAGATGTGCTTTAACAGCTTTTGGATCATATTTTATCATTTGCGAATTATACACAATTTTATTCTCTGCCTTCTTTCTTCAGTTCTTTTCCCGTGAATATGACCTAAACATCGACAAGCCACCTATGAAAAGTGGTCATTATGGTTCCTTTAAGAAAGCAAAAGTATTCTAAGTCATAAACTCTATAAAAATAAATGCTTTGTTGAAGTTTTTCTTGACAATTATTGCAAATTAATCTGAAACTTTCTGTCAAAAATATAAATACATAGGAAAGGTGAAGGCAAGTGAAAGGAATGAGTATGGAATGCGTATTAGTCAAAAACTGAATCCAAACCTCTTGCCCAAATAATAACAATAATTTCATCAATACTATCTCAAAGGGATTCCTGATTTCAGAGTTACAAATGCTACTAAAAAACTCTTTTGTTTTACTCCTTTTCCAGAAAATTATTTGTGTACTAATGTTGATTAATTTTACTTTTCATGAACAATCCTACTCCACTTTGCTAAGGTCCCTAAGAAAATGAAGGCTGTGAGATGTTAGCCTCGGTGTGTTCCCCTCTACCTCATAGTATAATTAATAGCCCTCTATTAACCCTTCTTTCCTTACTTCCCAAGTAAGTTTAAATCAGAAAATTTGTCCACAATTGATTGAAACACCCTACCTGTTTTCTGAAAATCTATATTATGTATTATTTTATCTTCAGGACAACAGTTTCCTTTTTTTTATTTCAGAGTATCACGGAGGTACACACGTTTTGGTTACATAATTTGCTTTTGTACAGCTTGAGTCAAAGTTTTAAATATGCCCTTCACTCAGATAGTGTGCATTGTACCCGTTACGTGTGAATTTACCCATCCCCTCCTCCCCGTTCCCACCTACTTGATTTCCGTTCAGTTTTACGTCCATATGTGCACATAGGTATTGATTAGTTTAAATTTATTATTGAGTACATGTGGTATTTGTCTTTCCATTCTTGTGATACTTCACTTAGAAGAATGGTCTTCAGTTCCATCCAGGTTTTTACAAAAGATAGTAGATCATCATTTTTTATAGCCAAGTAGTACTCCAGCGTATACCTATACCACATTTGATTAATCCACTCATGTATCGATGGGCACTTGGGTTATTTCCACATCTTTGCAATCGTGAATTGTGCTACTATAAACATTTGAGTGTAAATGTCTTTTTTATAAATAGGACAATGATTTCTATCTTTGATAATAGGCACAAGTACACCAGCCTTTTCTACCCAGCTCCAGCATCAGCTGCTTGGGAGCACAAACCAAGTTAGATTCATCAGTGCAAACCCTTTTCCCCTCACAAAGCACCTCACACAGAGACTTGCACAAACTAGGTGTTCAGAAAATTGTGTGAAGTTATAGTGGCTTCCACATTTCTTTAAAACATTAGTTTATGGGTATGAATGAGAGTCTATGTGGGTCAGGGAATTGCTGAGATCAGTGGTCAGAGACTGGCCTAGATTACTTGTTGAGTCTCTTTTACCTATAGAATTAAGTCATTCAATAGGGAAAGAAACCAACATCTTTTGAGCACTTACTATATATCGGGCAAAACTGAGTATCTTTATATATGGTTAATTTTCACATTCACTTACAGTAAAATAGCAGCCCTGAGGTTTTCATAGTTGAAGTTTGTGGGGGAGATAGCAATATCCTCAGCTTTCCAAGTTGAAATTCACTATGAGAGTCTGGATTATTATTCAATAAATACAAATATTTCCCCTTTCCCAGGTTATTTCCTGACCTGCACCAGATTTTGTTATGTCAAGGTGATGAAGGCTAAGAATTACATAGTCCAGAGTCCCCTTCATTGTTTGGTTTTAGGTTAAAGTTGGCAAAATAAAAAGTTTTGCAAGATTTGGGAGGTGGAAGAAATGTAGAACCCTTATTCTTGGAAGGCTGTCATAGTAAGACATGGTGACAGAAAAAAAAATGCAGAGATATCTAGCAACTCATCCTCACCCTCCTCTGTTCCGTGTTCACCTTGTTTTCTAACTACTGGCTCTTTGACCAACAGCAGCACCAGGCCCACCTACCACCAGGTGCTTGGCTGTGGACCCACTGAAGACCCAACTATATGGAGGCAACAGCTTCCACTGGAAATCTCTAGAAGCTTCCTTTTCACAGTTCCGCTTTTTAAGCCTCCTGCACTTGGAATCTCATCTTTTCATAAGCTCCGACTTGTTCACCTCATGCCAGTTCTCCAGATGGACTATGTCATGACTTCCTTGGATCTTCTGACCCCTCCCTTCCAGACCATCATTGACCATGCACCTCACACACTCATATAAGATCAATTTCCTATAATAAACCCTTATTATTAATAATATTTTCAATAGCTCATTTTTTTTTTCTAACTGCACCCTGACTGATACATATCCCATGATATTTGGCTTGACCATGCGTGTTTGTGACTGAGATAACTAATTCAGTGACTCAGCTGTAGAAACAACCTACTTAATGCAGTAGGAAGGGGATTTGTTAAAAGTGTACAAAATTATGTAATATACTTTGAAGCTTTGAAGGTGACATAATGTATGTGGCTGTGTAGAGATACGCAATTTGTCCCAGCTTATCTCCTCAAGAATATTTTAAACACCCACTTGATATGAAAATCTTTAAAAGTATCCTCTTTCTCATATTAATCTGTGATTTATGATGCTCATAAAAATCATAATAATCATTATGCATTCATTCATTTTTCAGCCAGAATTTCATTTATTCAACCACTATATATTGTGTGCCAAGGATTGTACTGGATTCTGGGATAAAATGATGAATGAGACACAGATCTCAGCCCAAGTAGATTATATGCCAACTGCACGCCACTATTCTTGTACTGTGAATGCTAAGCTCATCAACTAGTGCAGCAAATACTACTACAAACAGATATTTAACATTATCACGTGAGAACTCCAATGGAAAACTTATTTTCAAGAAAGAACAGCATCATCAAAAAAGGAAGAATGGATTCCACCAGTGCACAAAAGATTTTTTCCTCTCCAACTTATTGCTTTCTGTGTATTTCTAATCCTACATAATACTTTAACAGAATTGGAAAGTTTCACATCCTTCCGTTTCTGACTTCTGCCCCTTAAAGGCCTGTATATTTCATTCTTTTAGCTGTGGCTTCTGGTATTTATCTCCACATTCACAAATAGCTTGCTATACTGCTCATTTCTTGATCCTTAAAAATTTTTAACATTTTCAATTGTCTTCCTTGTTTGGAAAATGAAGACATCTGTTTGTTCTCTCCTATTAGCATGTTCCAACACATTTTATCAGAAATTTTGATTATCAGTATTTAGTGCTTACATTATTATCACTATATAAACATTGTTTATGGTTGACCCAAACTGCACATTATGATTATGTATCTCATTCTTTAAAATCTCTGTCCTATGTGCATGCCTACTTTACTGAATTCCATGTCTTCTGTGGTTTACCTCTTCATTTTGAAGGAGCACATGCTCCAGGACTTTCCTAAGAAAGCAAGCATGGAAGTACTTTGGGGAATTGTCTTCAATACCTAGCATTGTCTTTACCTTCATCATTGATTAATATTTGAATGATTGTAGAATTGTAGACTCTAAATAACTTACCTCAAAAATATCTTTATCTTTGTATTAGTTTCCTACAGTTTTGTGGCAAATCACCACAAATTTAACACAAATCTATCATCTTACAGTTCTGTAGGCCAGAATTCTAAAACAGGTAGTCAGGACTGTGTTACTTTTAGGGGTTCTAGGCGACAATCCATTTTTTCACCTTGTCCAGGTTTGAAAGGCTGCCTGTGTTCTTTGGCTCCTTACCCATTCTAGTGATAGTATCGTCAAACCTTTGCTCCTGTGTTCACATCTTCTCTGACTCTGATTCTCTTGTGTCTTGCTTATAATGGCACTGATTACATTAGGTCCACCCTGACAATCCAGGGTAACCTCCTCCTCTCAAAGTCCTCAAGTTAATCAAATCTTCAAAGATTTGTTTTTTTGTTTTAATTTTTTTGTTTGATTTGAGGTTTTTTGCTATGGAAAGTCATATAGTCACAGCCTTTCGGGAATTAGGATATGGACATTTTGGGGGGATCATTAGTCTGCAATAATTTTCATAACAGATTGATATTTAGCTAGATATGGAACTGTACACTTTAACAT
>NW_012144744.1:920166-921391 GCF_000956105.1 Propithecus coquereli | reverse complement strand
CTCCAGAACCCTTTTCATCTTGCAAAACTGAAACTATACACATTAAACAGTAACTTCCTGTGTCCCTCTTCCCCACTGCCCCTCGGAACCACCATTCTACTTTCTGTCTGTATGATTTTGACTACTCAAGATACCTCACATTAGTGGAATCATACGGTATTTTTTTTTATTAATATGACTGCCTTATTTCACTGAACATAATGTCTTCAAGATTCATCCATGTTGTACCATATAACAGAATTGCCTTCTTTTTTAAGGCTGCTAATAGTCTATTGTGGGTGTGTATATGCCACATTTTGTGTATTTATTCATCTGTCTAGGGACAATGGGGTCACTTCGACATTTTAGCTATTGTGAATAATGCTATTATGAACTTGAGTATACAAATACCTCTTCAAGATTCTTTTGGTATGTACTCAGAAGTGAAATTGCCAGATCATATGATAAATCTCTTTTTAATTTTTTGAATAACTGCTATACTGTTTTCTACAGCAGCTGTATCATTTTACATTTCCACTAAAAGTACACAAGTGTTTCAATTTCTGAACATTCTGACCAACACTTGTTATTTGTTTTTTTTGTTTTTTTTTTAACAGTGGCTATCCTAATGGGTGTGAAGTGGCATCTCATTGTGGTTTTAATTTGTATTTCCCTAATGATTTGTGATGTTGAGCATTTGCATGTGCTTATTGTCCATTTATATATCTTCGTGACATGTCCATTCAAGTTATTTGCCTATTTTTCAATTGGGTTGTGTTTGTTTTTGCTATTGAGTTTTAGGTGTTCTCTATATATTCTGAATATTAATCCCTTATCAGAGATGTAATTTATAAATATTTTTTCTCATTATGTAGACTTTTCACGTGTTGATAGTATCCAACGATGCAAAGTTTTTAGTTTTTATCAAGTTCAATTTGTCTATTTTTTTGTTGTTGCGTGTGCCTTTGGTGTTACAGCTAAGAAATCATTGCCAAATCCAGTATCTTTAGCTCTTTCCCAATATTTTCTTCAAAGAGTTTTATAGTTTTCATTCTTATGTTAGGTCTTTCATCCATTTTGAAGTTAATTTTTATACATGGTGTTAATAATAGTCTAATTTTATTCTTTTACATTTAGATGTCCAGTTTCTCAAACTAATATTTCTAGTTTGTTGAGTGTTTTTATCAAGAAAGGGTGCTGAATTTTGTCAAATGCTTTTTCTGCATCAGAATGTTTTTCCCTTTCA
>NW_012144744.1:917745-919256 GCF_000956105.1 Propithecus coquereli | reverse complement strand
TTAGTAATTTGAATATTCTATCTTTTTTCTTAGTCAATCTATGAAAAATTTGTCAATTTTTTTGCTCTTTTCAAGGAATCACTTTTGATTTTATTGATTTGTTCTATTGCTTTTGTATTCTTTATTTCTGCTCTAATCTTCATTATTTCTTTATTTTATCTAGGCTTGTGTGTAGTTAGCTCATTTTTAGTTCCTTAACTTGTAAAGTTAGGTTTCATATTTGAGATCTTTTGTACTTTTCAATATAAGCATTTATGATTATAATGATCATTTCCCTCCTTAGCACTGCATACCATAAGTTTTGGTATGCTGCATTTTAATTTTCATTCATCTCTAAGCATTTTCTAATCTCCCTGTGACGACTTCTTTGATACATTGGTCACTTAAAAATGTGCTAATTTCCATAAATTTGTAATTTTCCAGTTTTCTTTTTGCTTTTCATTTCTAACTTCATCTAGTTGTGGTTAGAAAAGATATGCTGTAGGATAGTTATCATTTTTAATTTTTGGAGACAATTTGGGCATAATATATGGTCTACCCTGGAGAATGTTCCATGTGCACTTGAGAAGAATATGTATTCTTTTGTTGTTGGGTAAAGTATCTCACATAAGTCTTTTAAATTTGGATGGTTTATTGTGTTTTTCAAGTCTCTATTTCTTTACTTATCTTCATTCTGGTTGTTCTATCCATTCTGACAGTAGGGTATTAAAATCTCCAGCCATTATTGTAGAAATGTGTATTTCTCCCTATAATTTTGTTAATTTTTGCTTCATATATTTTGATGTTTTGTTGTTAGGTGTGGAAATGTTTATAATTTTTATATCTTTATGCTACTATAAAACTTGTATTAATATATAATATCCTTCATCTCTTGTAAAAATTTTTTATTTAAAGTCTCTTTTTTTAATGTTAGTACAGAAACATCTGCTTACTTTTGGTTACTATTAGCATGGAATATCTTTTTCCATCCTTACACTTGTGTCTTTGAATCTACAGTTAGTCCCTTGTGGACAATGTATAGTTGGATCATGGGTTCTTTTTGTTGTTGTTCTTAAACCCATTCTGCAAATCTCTGTCTTTTGATGAGAGAGTTTAATCCATTTACATGTAAAGTATTAATAATTACTGACAAGAAGGGACTTGCTTCTGTAATTTTGCTATTTGTTTTCTATATACCTTTTTTATCTCCAATATTCTTCTGTATTACTGTTTTATTTTTAGTTAATTTTTTGTAGTGAAAGGTTTTAATTTCTTTCTTCTTTTTGTGTATATTTTATAATTACTTTGTGGTTAGCAAAAGGATTAACATAAGAAATATAACATCCTGAAGTTATAACACTTTAATTTGAATTTATACCAGATTAACTTCAATGACATACAAAACTTCTGTTTATTAACAGCTCTATTCCCACTCTTGTAAATTATTAATACATCTTTGTACATGTTCAATATATCAGTAATTTTTATTAGTCTTTATGTATAAAATAAAATGTGAATTTACAAACCAAAGT
>NW_012144744.1:911953-916993 GCF_000956105.1 Propithecus coquereli | reverse complement strand
CTTTTGGGACTTCCATAATGTGCAAGTTGGTCCATTTGATGTTACCCATAGAGCTCTTCAGCTTTGTTAACTTTTCTTCAGTCTTTCTTCTTTCAGATCCTCAGAATCAATAATTTCAATTGTGCTATTTTCAAGTTTGCTGATTTTTTTTTTTTGCGGGGGGTGGCCTGCTCAAATCTGCCTTTTAATCCCTCTAGTAAATTGTTCATTTTAATTGTTGTGTCTTCAGCTCTGGGATTTATTTTTGGTTTTAGGTTATCTATCTTTTTATTAACATTTACGTTTTGTACATACATTATTTTCTTTACTTTTCCACATCCTTCTTTAGTTTTCTGAGCATCTCTATTATAGTTGCATTAAAGTCCTATCTAATATGTCTGCCATCTTTTCCTTCTTGGGGATCAGTTAGATTTTTTTTTCTAGTAAATGGGCCAAACTTTCCTGTCCTTTGTATGCCTTGTGATTTTTTTGTTGAAAACTGAACATTTGAAAAATGTGGCAATTCTAGAAATTGAATTCTCCCTTTTCCACAGAATTTGCTGGGTTTTAGTTTTATTTTGCTATTATTGCCATCTTTTTCCACGCCAAGAATTAGCCAGAGGTGTAAACTTAAGGTTTTCTTAAGGTATTTTCAGGTCTTTTCTGAGGCTTTGACTTCCTGGGTGTGTGTGGTAAATTTTTAAGCCAGCCTCCCCCACTCCGCCCCAGGGGGTCATTACTTTTGAATATCCTAGTCTTTAATGTCTGGCTCCCAAAATGGACAAAGGGAAGATGAAGGGAATGAGAAGCTGGCCCTCCTAGAAGTTTCTTCAGCAGGAAGAGGAGAGGCTTACAATTGGGAGATAGGGTTTCCAACAATGGCTGTCTGCCTCTGTGACTGTAAGTCCCTACTCAGAAGCAGTAGATTCCTGATATTTGGAGAACACCATCCTTATTGCCCACCCTGGCTCCTGAAAGCTGTATCCAAGCTGCTCCAGGAACACATGCTGCCTACAGGGTTATGGAGATAGAGGATGGATAGCCATCTACAACTAAGAGCTGAAACTGGCTAAAATTAAGCATAATTTATTGTTTAAGTCTTCTCCTGGACATTTCAAGCTCTGGAACAGACTCCAGAGTTCCAAACAGTTACATCAGAAAGATTATGCCAGTGCAATTGTTGTCTAGGTGAATGGACAGATTCCTGGTACTATTTCATCAACTTCCATCACCTTCCATCATGTTAATTTATAACATGTTTATCTAATTTTCAGAACTTCTTTCTTATTCTTTGAATGCTTTTTAAAAAATTACATCCTGTTATTGTTTCTTAAATGCAATGTCTTTTCATCTTTTTGCCCGTATTACACCCCCTCCCTTGGCATTTTCTTCTGTGTACATTGTCTCTCTTTTTATGTGAGTTTTTTTAATCCATTTTGATTGCTTTGTCTCCGTCTTTTATCTTGTAGGCTTTTCTAACTACTTTGTTGAAGAATACTGAAATCGTAGAACCTAAGGGTCTTTAATTTTGGGGTGGTCAGTCTACCGAGAAAGTAATCAAATCTTCCAATCATCCCCTCTTGAGAAGTAAATGCCAGACTGCCAAGTAAAGGAAGGGGATTGGGGATATTCCCATTTTGAAGGTTGCCTTACACGTACTTCCCTTGATTTCCCTTACATTCTATTACTTTGCCCTTTGTTGTGCCTGTCGCTCCCATGTCTGAAGCAACTCTTGCACAATTTCTTATGAGCAAACCTCGAGTCTTCTGATGGAAGAAAAGATGTAGACTCTGTCTTAAAATGGGAGGGAAAGGGACTTGGGGATCTAATTGTTCTTTTAAAAGAGCAAATTTTCATCCAATCCTCCTTTATTCATTTCCACATTTGATTACATTTTCAGAGGTAGCTTATACCCTCTTTTCTCTTCTTCTCATACTTGTATATTTATATGTTTTTTTAAAAAATCCCTTTACTGTCATTTATATATTTTTTGTCCCTTTCCTGGGGATATAGGGAGAGAGCAAAAATAAACACATCTGTTTAATCTACCATGTTTAAACTAAATCCTCTCTCATTTATTATCAAATTAGTAGATCAATGTTGCAGGTATACCTTCATTTATGAAACAGTATGAATATCGAAGACTTGTTACTCCATATACAAAGTTGAGATAAGCCTAAACATTTTAAATTATATGTATTTCATTCATTTATTCAACATGCACTTCAATGTGCCAGGTCTGCACTATGTTCTTGTAGGCATCAGACACACACACACACACACACACACACACACACACACACACATTCTTAACATTCTGACCTAAATTTTGTAATAATGTGACCAATCTAATATGGAAACACAGAGACAGATAAGATTAACTTAGCAGTAATAGAAGGTGGGAGTGTAACAAATTCCCAAGAAGTGGCCAGGAATTACTACTAATAGGAATAGCATAGCAAAAACATGGCAGTGAAAGTGCTCTGTACAAACATCAGGAATAAGAGATATTTTTTTAATCATGATGTGACCTGTACTTGAGGAAAGCTAAATTTCACATAGATTACACAAATTAATTTTTTATTATCTTCCAAAATCATATATTTGATACCTTCTATGTGGACTTTTACTTATATATGTCACTTTTCTCTTCATTAAAGTGACAACTAGGTTTTTTCTTTTTTTTTTTCCAAAGGGGTTGGGGAAGATGATATTTTGGAGTCATATTATAAATATGTGTATTAAGATAATAGCTGCAATGAAAACTGTTCTTCCGTGGGACCTGTAATAAGGAATATTCAGAGAAGGCTGTCAGGTTCGTCAGAGAATTTCAGTGCATGCCTTTGGTGACAGCGGTGGCTGAGAAAAGCTGAATTCATGACTGATTGGACATTATTTCTGTGACCTATCAAAAGCTCTTCTATATACAACTTAGCAGTTTCTCTCTCCCAATGCTCAGGATGCCACTTAATTGTCTATTATACAAAAAATGTGATGGTTTCCATGACAACTTATGGGGAAACCTAGTTGATAGGATTATTTTTTCAATTTAATATGGCAATTTCGGAACACCTGAAGTTTTCTTAAAGAATAAAAGATCATTTGGGGCTTTGCTATCATGGAGACCCCTTTCTCTCACTAATTTTTATCTTTGCCAGGATTTGATGCTGCTGTTTTACATTTTGGGATAGAATACCAGCTCTCAAGTACAAGGGACTTGGTCAAAGGTGGTGCATTACAGTGCAGTGTAACCAAAGAAACACAGTCCCCCAATTCTCTTCTTTACTCATCCAGACTTCCCGAAACAGGCAAATGTGAACAAAGGTCATTAAGGAAAAGGATGGGTAGAGATCCTTCTTCTCTGCTGTTGGGATACACACATCAGTTATATTAGGCTAGTTATGCTGCAGCAATAAACAACCCACATGTCTCTATTTTTACGACAATAAAGGTTTAATTATCATTTGCTTTATGTGTTTGTGCAGGTTGGCTGCAGATCTGCTCTAATCCTCTTCACTCTGAAATCCAGACAGAAGGACAGCCTATATTTTGGACATGTTGTCTTCATGACATAGATTATAAAAAGAAATTGCTGAACTATGCAACAGCTTTTAAAGCTTCTAATCAAAAGACACATAAATTGTTTCCACTTATATTTCATTAGCCAAAGCAAGTCATTAGACAAGCTTGATGTAATCAGGGTGGGAATTATAGTTCTTCCATGAGGAAAAGCTTTAATAAGGAATGGTTTAGAGACCAGGAATAAAGGTACCTATAAAAAAAGAAGGCAAAAGTTGTGAACAACAGCAATTAGCATTGTGTTGATATGTACTCAAGACACGTGTTGAATAAATGGGATTCTTCTAAGCCAAAATTCATTCACATCTACACATTCTATTTTGATTTACTTATTTCTATTGGTTCCTCAATTGTTGTAGAGACTACAGTATAACAGAAGTTCAAAATAGTACATAAATGAGCCAAGATCACACAGTTAGTGACTAGAATCTGAAACCTTGGCTACCTGGTTTCAAAAACCATTCATCTATAGCTCCCCATAGCTTCTATCCATATCACTTGCCAAATGGTAATAATATATTCATTTGCATGATAGCCTCATGTCTTTTACCTCCTTCTCCAGAAGCAGAAATCCTAACTATTTTTCTCACTACTGTATGTCTAGCACTCCACTCCACAGAGTCTAACATAAGCAGGCGTTCAATAAATGCCTGTAGAATCAATGAAAGATCAACTGACTGATTAGAGCAAAAAAAAAAAAAAAAAACAACAGTTCCTCATCTATATGAAAGTAATAATGCCTAGCTCACAGGACAATTGTGAGGATGCACTATGTAAAGAATCTGCTTAGTGCTTGGGATGTGGTAAGCCACTAAATTAAATGACTAAAAAGAAGGAAAGTCCCTAGGAGCAGATGTAGTTGAACTGGGTAGGATTTGGAGCAAAGAGACACGTTTTGTTGTTTCAGAGAAAATGATGTGAGTATAGGATGTGAGGTAGGACTAATAGGGAATGAAGCAGAAACCACTCTGGGGGTGGAACTAATAGGAGGCCTGAATCTAGTAAAAAATCAAAGATAAGAGGTAGAATAAGGTCAGATGGTGGGGACGAGAAGGAAGTGGCCCTTGACAATCATCTAATCCTGGAGATAACCAATCAAGCTTTTCCAGTCCATCAATTCCTTTGTTCCATTTTAAATACTGACCATATAAACTTTATGTGGTAAAACCATTCTGATTCATAACATCACTATTAGATGATTATAGTAAAAATGATCATAGATGATTTACTAGTAAAAATGAAAACAACTTATAGAGTCATGTTTAGGAGATAAGAACATTATCTTTTTTTGAGTTTCGAAACTCCTTAAAGAATCTGAATTTTTAAAAAATCATAAACATCTCGGATACAAAATCACCAAATACATGAAAAACATATGAAGCTTTGAATAATGAATGGAAAGATTTTTTTAGTAACTTGTGAGTAAATGTCACCAAAAAGGTAAGAAACATAGCAACTCATTACTGGACACTAGGATATGGT
>NW_012144744.1:907287-909803 GCF_000956105.1 Propithecus coquereli | reverse complement strand
CTTCCATAAGTTGCTGAGAGCAAGGGCAAGGCAAGGTGGAGGAAATGATGCTCAATTTATGCTTTCGGAGGTAAGAGTTTCTCAGACAAATTCAGCTTCCTCACTCAAAGTTCCTCTAGTTTCAGATAGTTTAATAGCCCTGAAGGAGTGAATAACATTCACTTGGTACCGTTAACTGAGTAATTCAAGAGGTGCTTTGGGGATTATCTTGGCCCTCTGGTTGTCTTCATTTCCTGCTGATGCCTTTCTTTTGGGCATCTCTTTATTCTTTAATGCCTCATTCTAAGGTTGAGCAAACGAAAGGAGGAGATGGAAATTGCTCTAGTAAATGTGGTTGTCTATTAGAAGCTCAGGGCAGGGGGCATCTTGGGGGGGGAAGCCCTGCATTGACACACGTTGAAACTACTCCAGAATTATCTGTGGGTTCCCCTACCCCAAACTAACCTATATTACAGGATTTGCACATCAAAAGCCAATTTTAAAATAGCTCCACTGCCATTTCCTAAAATACCCTTTAAAATCCAAAGGATGCAGTGAAAATTGTAATGTATCAGAAGAAAAGAGTAGTATATTTATGAGGGATCTGAGGAGTTTTTAATTAAAACAAGAAGAACTTAGGAGAAGAGAAGCTTTCTAGGCATAATATAAGTCATTGCACGAATACAGGTCAGCACACTTGAGATCTGGTCTCCATATCACACCTGTGTTTGTCTTCTGTAGCCTCAATGATTCTTAGGTTGTAATCCAAGTATACCTACAATTCAATGGATAGACTTTAAAGGGTCATTTCAATCCCCTTCTCGTTCTCAAAAATGTTTAGAGTATATACACATACGTGAAAATATTTCGAGAGAGATTATTCATAGCTTCCATCAACTTCCAAAAATGGGGGTGGTGTGTGTTCAAATCAAAAACAGAAACCCAAATGCCCTGCTCATCCTTATTTCCAGCAGTTTTCTCTTCCTTGAGCCATGCTCTCCCCTATTCCTCTTTCATAAACATATTCAAATTAACTTTATTTCTAAAGAAGCTTCACCAAGCCCAGAAGCACAGACTTTCCCAGCATCTTTCACCTGTGTCAAGATCATTAAACACCAAATTAGCCTCTTTGGACGATAAGCACAGTTGCTCAAGTTCATGAATTTCTTTGTCCCTAATCTTTAATTCTGGGTGGGTTTGTGTTGTGAAGCTTCAGAAAGACCAGCCTGTCATTAAGTGGAAGGCTGTAAAGATTTTACAACTATTATGAGCAACAAAAACCTTGATCATATAATTATTGCCTCTATAGGAGGAACATAAACCAAAATGCTGTTTTACATGCCCTCACTGAGGCCCCCACCTCACGACAGCTGGTGAAACATGTCCTGCATTTTACCTCTGAAGGATTGACTCAAATTGTGACAGGTCATGGGGCAAAATAAATGTTGCTATCTTGCCATAGCCTCCAAAAATATTTTTCTGCATCAGAGGAACTGCTTTGTCATTCCACACAAATGACAGACAAGTTAAGATTTGAGGAGTATGAGTGATCAGGCAGTTGAGGCACGTTGGAACAAGTATGCAGACAAATTCAGGCCACAATAGGGATGGAACCGGAAGCCAGATGTCAGAAGGTCTGGGTTCCTATTTCAATATTGTTACTAACCAAGTGTGAGGCCTTAGGTAAGGCACTTAACATCTCTAGGACTCAGGTTTCATAGAATTAAAATAAGGGAGTAAGATTTCATTAGAGATTTATTTAAGCTCAACGTTCTCAGCAGTCAAATCTGTATCTAGAACCATAAAAATGAAGCTTCTAAGATTGATAATGGGATAGGTGCTAAAAACCCATCCCCACCCCCACTAACCCTTCAGTGTCATTTTTCCATAATATAGTTTCAAATCTACCATAATAGATGATTTATCCAGGTTTGATATCTTGGATTATAGTTTATCTCGCATCACATTGCTCAGAATTCTGGATGATTCAGCAGTCCTGAACATCTGTCTCATAGTTATAACAGTGGCGGCAAGCCGCCGCAAGGGTCTGAGGGCCCTCTGAATTGGCAATCAAGTTTTATTGGTTTAATACAGTTTCTCATTTGCCTTGCTACTGCATGCTTTTTTGTTAGCCAAAGTACTGGATTACCCAGAACATTATATTCCATGCATGTGGCTGAGGCCAGAGAGTATGCCATGATCAGGGGTCACAATCACTGCTCAGCATGTCTGCAGAACTAGAGGCTTTCTTCAAACACCCTGTGATACCTCCTGCTTAGCTAAGGGTTGCAAAGTGATGCAGGAGCAATAGCCGGGCTCACCTAGACATGGCAGGTGACACTCAGGAGATGTCCTGAAGCAGAACCAAAGCTAGAGAGCTCTTTCAGGCCTCTGGTTTGGCCCTACTTTGCCCTACCCCCACCACAGCGCTCCCCTCCCCAGGTCAGGAGTCATATGTAAGGGGGTCAGATTCCATATGTAGAGTTTCTTGAAGATTAGTCATGGTTTTTCTGTTTCTGGAGCTTCCATAATCAAAA
>NW_012144744.1:898286-907237 GCF_000956105.1 Propithecus coquereli | reverse complement strand
AAAAGAATAAGGCAAAACAGACAAACAAAAGAATAAGAACAAGAACAAGAAAGCAGCAGCAGCAAACCCTCGCTAGACCCTGTTCTAAGTCCTTTATAGATGTCAACACATTTAATGAAAGACAGTGTATCATACCATTTAGCTGTATGAACTTGAGGCCATCCTGCCTCGGTTTGGGTTCCCACTCTGACACTGACCAATTATGAACTTTGTGTAAATGATGCAATTTCTTACTGTCTTAGTTTCTTCATTCATGGAAAGGGATAAACTCATGTAATTTTTGTGAGGATTACGTGGGTTAGATAAGTCATAGGCATAAAATATGAGGCAGGATATAAATTAAATAAAATGAACTTCACACAACTGTTGGCCTGACTCAACTAAATATTGATGGAAAACAAAGAACCTGGAATATATTTCACAATTGTCCCAGCAAATGAAGATGGGTCAAGCTGCCTGTAAGCTGCTTCCAGTGCCATTCCCTGTCAGGATCACTTGTCACCAATTCCATCATGTCAGACATAAGATTCTGAAGACTCACTCCCAGTTATATGTTTTTTTGTGTTTAAGCAGTGGTAGGAGATCCTGTATGTAAAAATTACCATGTTAGCATCTTCCAGTTTAAAGGTAAAGGGGAAGTAGGAGAGATAGAGAATCCATTTATCTTTCTGTCATCTCAACTTCCTTCAGAGAATTTTGTGCTTGTTAAATGAAATTTGGAAAATATATTTGCAATCAAAGGCCAATTTCACCCCCTTTTTCTCCTCATTTTCATTAGTCAATGACTAATGAATGCAGGGATCACAGGCACAGGAGCTGAAAGACTTTTGAAGGGGAAATGAATGCCTTTGCAGGCCTCCATTTATGAAGCCAGTCTCCTCGCTAATTATTAGGGAGTCCTCGTTACTCCAAGGTTAGAGCATTAAATCATCCCATTCAAGGTAATATTTGTTTTAGCACATCGCCCTGCTATGACTACCATTTTTAAAACTCTGTCTTTTCTTAAATTATTCCAAAGTCTGAGCAAGCTAGATCAACTACAGTCTAGAGGTAGGCAGAAAAACGGACAATAATCTTTGTTCTCAGCATAGAATCAGTAAGCATTTGCAAACACCTTATGTAAGAGTTCTGTTTTTTATCTGAAGAAAGATATTTGCTTCCCAGAGAGTGGTAGCAGCAGGGGCTCCAGGAGACCAAAACAATGCTTAGCTCAATTGTTGCAAGAGGCATAATTTCTTTGCAAGCACAAAGCATCAGAAGTTGGTTTATGAAGAGGAGGCTTCTCTCCATCCTCTTCCACCTCCTTCCGAAGATGGAGAATATACTGAATTTTAAGGACTGTGGAAAAAACAGTCCCTGGTGAGTGGAACCTAATTAGCGACAACTAAAGTGTCACTTGGCGTGGATCTCTGAGTCTCAAACACATGGCTCCTACTTCAGCTTTCAAGTGTCAGTGACACAGAATGGAAAATCCCCAGCCCCTGTCCTTTTGCTTAACCTTCCTTTAGTTAGGCAAAGGGAAGGCAAAGGTGGGGTAACCCTCTCTTGCAATGTAAGTGATTAAAATCCCCAGCCTGGGTGCTCAATTGTCATAAGAAATGAGTAGTTATGTCACCACAGTGACACAGTTAGTACTCTGGGGCATTCCTGTAAACATAGAAAAGACAGGGGAAAAATGAAATCAAAGGAATAATAAGCCAAACAAACAAACATAAGAAACAGAGATCTATAACCTGGCATCATCATTACATTTTTAATTTAGATGCACACAGATTCAACAGAAAGAAAATTGTCAATCAAACCTCTAAAAAAATGAGATGGCCTGGTGTTATCAATTTATACTGAGAAATTCAATCCCCTTTAAGTCTGGGAAAGAGGGACTTACCCTACTCAGCCTAAATCACTGGTTTTTCTCCAAGCAACTGGCTTCAAGGCAGTCACAGATTGTGCTCCTCTGAATACGGCCGACAAGCAAAGGCACATTTACTCGGCTTTCTCTAATGGCCCTGGCCTTTCTTCCATAAGTTGCTGAGAGCAAGGGCAAGGCAAGGTGGAGGAAATGATGCTCAATTTATGCTTTCGGAGGTAAGAGTTTCTCAGACAAATTCAGCTTCCTCACTCAAAGTTCCTCTAGTTTCAGATAGTTTAATAGCCCTGAAGGAGTGAATAACATTCACTTGGTACCGTTAACTGAGTAATTCAAGAGGTGCTTTGGGGATTATCTTGGCCCTCTGGTTGTCTTCATTTCCTGCTGATGCCTTTCTTTTGGCCATCTCTTTATTCTTTAATGCCTCATTCTAAGGTTGAGCAAACGAAAGGAGGAGATGGAAATTGCTCTAGTAAATGTGGTTGTCTATTAGAAGCTCAGGGCAGGGGGCATCTTGGGGGGGGAAGCCCTGCATTGACACACGTTGAAACTACTCCAGAATTATCTGTGGGTTCCCCTACCCCAAACTAACCTATATTACAGGATTTGCACATCAAAAGCCAATTTTAAAATAGCTCCACTGCCATTTCCTAAAATACCCTTTAAAATCCAAAGGATGCAGTGAAAATTGTAATGTATCAGAAGAAAAGAGTAGTATATTTATGAGGGATCTGAGGAGTTTTTAATTAAAACAAGAAGAACTTAGGAGAAGAGAAGCTTTCTAGGCATAATATAAGTCATTGCACGAATACAGGTCAGCACACTTGAGATCTGGTCTCCATATCACACCTGTGTTTGTCTTCTGTAGCCTCAATGATTCTTAGGTTGTAATCCAAGTATACCTACAATTCAATGGATAGACTTTAAAGGGTCATTTCAATCCCCTTCTCGTTCTCAAAAATGTTTAGAGTATATACACATACGTGAAAATATTTCGAGAGAGATTATTCATAGCTTCCATCAACTTCCAAAAATGGGGGTGGTGTGTGTTCAAATCAAAAACAGAAACCCAAATGCCCTGCTCATCCTTATTTCCAGCAGTTTTCTCTTCCTTGAGCCATGCTCTCCCCTATTCCTCTTTCATAAACATATTCAAATTAACTTTATTTCTAAAGAAGCTTCACCAAGCCCAGAAGCACAGACTTTCCCAGCATCTTTCACCTGTGTCAAGATCATTAAACACCAAATTAGCCTCTTTGGACGATAAGCACAGTTGCTCAAGTTCATGAATTTCTTTGTCCCTAATCTTTAATTCTGGGTGGGTTTGTGTTGTGAAGCTTCAGAAAGACCAGCCTGTCATTAAGTGGAAGGCTGTAAAGATTTTACAACTATTATGAGCAACAAAAACCTTGATCATATAATTATTGCCTCTATAGGAGAAACATAAACCAAAATACTGTTTTACATGCCCTCACTGAGGCCCCCACCTCACGACAGCTGGTGAAACATGTCCTGCATTTTACCTCTGAAGGATTGACTCAAATTGTGACAGGTCATGGGGCAAAATAAATGTTGCTATCTTGCCATAGCCTCCAAAAATATTTTTCTGCATCAGAGGAACTGCTTTGTCATTCCACACAAATGACAGACAAGTTAAGATTTGAGGAGTATGAGTGATCAGGCAGTTGAGGCACGTTGGAACAAGTATGCAGACAAATTCAGGCCACAATAGGGATGGAACCGGAAGCCAGATGTTAGAAGGTCTGGGTTCCTATTTCAATATTGTTACTAACCAAGTGTGAGGCCTTAGGTAAGGCACTTAACATCTCTAGGACTCAGGTTTCATAGAATTAAAATAAGGGAGTAAGATTTCATTAGAGATTTATTTAAGCTCAACGTTCTCAGCAGTCAAATCTGTATCTAGAACCATAAAAATGAAGCTTCTAAGATTGATAATGGGATAGGTGCTAAAAACCCATCCCCACCCCCACTAACCCTTCAGTGTCATTTTTCCATAATATAGTTTCAAATCTACCATAATAGATGATTTATCCAGGTTTGATATCTTGGATTATAGTTTATCTCGCATCACATTGCTCAGAATTCTGGATGATTCAGCAGTCCTGAACATCTGTCTCATAGTTATAACAGTGGCGGCAAGCCGCCGCAAGGGTCTGAGGGCCCTCTGAATTGGCAATCAAGTTTTATTGGTTTAATACAGTTTCTCATTTGCCTTGCTACTGCATGCTTTTTTGTTAGCCAAAGTACTGGATTACCCAGAACATTATATTCCATGCATGTGGCTGAGGCCAGAGAGTATGCCATGATCAGGGGTCACAATCACTGCTCAGCATGTCTGCAGAACTAGAGGCTTTCTTCAAACACCCTGTGATACCTCCTGCTTAGCTAAGGGTTGCAAAGTGATGCAGGAGCAATAGCCGGGCTCACCTAGACATGGCAGGCGACACTCAGGAGATGTCCTGAAGCAGAACCAAAGCTGGAGAGCTCTTTCAGGCCTCTGGTTTGGCCCTACTTTGCCCTACCCCCACCACGGCGCTCCCCTCCCCAGGTCAGGAGTCATATGTAAGGGGGTCAGATTCCATATGTAGAGTTTCTTGAAGATTAGTCATGGTTTTTCTGTTTCTGGAGCTTCCATAATCAAAACCTCAAAGAAGGTAAACTTTTATGAGGTTGATATAATTTTCTTCCTGATATTTCACTTTCTATGAACTCATTTCCCTCCAAACAAAAAAGGCAGATGTTCTATCCCCAACTGTGTCCATAAGGCACTAAGCATGGACATCAAAATTAGAAAGACTTCAGTTCAAATCCTGGCTCTCCCACTTACTGATTGGTTGATTTTGAGTAACTCATTCCATTTCTCTTGACTTTAGTTTCTTTACTTATAAAATGACCCATCCTGTGAATCTCATCTGAACATTAAGGCAGATAAAGATGAAAACACTTGGTTCAGTGCTTGACACACAGTAGGCACTTAAAAGTTATAGCTTCTATTATTTAATAATAAAATTATTTCTATCTTATTGTCTAAAATCATGATCATATTTGTAATTCATAGACTGAGTTACAAATAAAAAATTCTTAACAAAATTTTTATAACATAAATTCAGAGAAAATATTAATAACTAGGTGGAGAAGATAATATCCTATTATTTTTCTATCAGTTAACCTGTTTTGAAAATACAGAGTAATATTTTCCTTGAATGTGAGAATGCCTGAACATTTGAAACTTTACTGCAAACTTGCCAACACTGTACTTGAAAATCTGTCAATATGAATTTACCTCTCCCACTATGGCCTTGGGTTAACAGACCTCACACAAGAAAATCTAGGATGCCACATATTCTCATTATTGAAAAAGCAATGCGATGAAAAGATCATCAATGTAAGCCTCAAAATCATTGAGCTAGGTCTTTCAAACTGCTTCTCAGTAAAAATCTCACAACTAGTGTTTAAAATCCAACAAGGCACTCCCTGATGTGCTCATACACTCATTGAACTTCATGCCTGTTCCATCATCTGACCTACCTTACTCATCTCACCTCAATCCCACCTCTGTTGGATCCTGTCTTTTAAAAAAAAATGATATTTTGTTCATGGCAGATACTTTTACATTAATTTTCACTTTTGAAAAATATTGTATTAGCATATTATTTATCTTAATCACTAAGTTTTTTGGCAACTCCTTTATTTTATACCATGAGGTGAAGTCCTCACTCATTTCACCCTAATCGCAGTCCTGCTGTAGACCCAAATAATGTTTTAACGCAAACCTCCACTAAATATTCTTAGTCCCTTTACCCCTAACTAGGGTTTATTATTGTTTATTATTTATTATTTTTTTTGTTATTGATAGGCACATACTAATATAAAGATGTGACCATTTAAGCCATTTCATGGAAACAAACACACCTTCACATTATAGTTTCAACTGAGAACTGCACAACAAAGCAAAGCCCATAGTCAGTTTACACAACCTCAATGAAACCACAAAGTTTTGTGTTTCTCTCTCTCTCTCTCTCCTCTCTCTCCATATTTGGCAAGTTTCCAATACTTTCTTTTTCATGAATGCCTACTACATGACAGACATTATGCTAGAGCACTTTACAAGCATCTCATTTAATTCTCTCAACCTTGTAAATTAGATATTATTTCTTCACTTCCAGATGAGGAAAATGAGGAGCAGAAAGTTCTATACCTCCCTTGAGGTTATGATACTAATTTGTGCGGGAACCAGTATTTGAATTTGGGTAATCTGCCTCCCAAATTGGTGCTACTTCTATCACATCTGGTATGTTAAGAGAAACAAACTGGCCGGGCTACATTCTCTTCAGAAGATTTCACCATATGAACCATCTGTTGGAGGTGGAGGGAAGAATTTCTACGTTTATATTAACTTAATTCCCTCCACAACTAAATTGCTGTTTATCAGCCACCAGCCATGGCATCTCTAATCCCACAGAAACAGCACACACCGTATGCTCCAGTGCAGGGTGGGCAGCTCGCCAAGCACACGACACCATGGGGACCATGGTAGGCAACCTTGTATCAAATATTCTCTCCACTCAGATAAAAAAGACGCAAATCATTTTTGTGATCAAACAGCATGAAGCTTTTAAATAGGTAGAGATTACATATTACGTCCTATTGCTGAAAATCTCAATAAAGATACCATAAACAGAAATCCACACATACAACAAATCACACTTAACTGCGGCTGGTATCTGATTTATGTTAGGTCATAAATTATTGAATTGTGTGAATATGGTGTTGGAATGGAGCCCAGACCAGGAAATGTAAAAAGGAAGCAAAAAAAAAAGGAAAAAGGTGGGAGAAAGCAACCCTCTCCTCCCTTCTCCTCTGTTTTCCTCTAACTACCTGCAGCCCCCACCCCAGAGAGTTTTAAAGCAAAACCTGATGGAACCTGAAATTTACTCAGAATGTCTTCCCTCAGTTGGCAATGCACTTTCAAAATAACTAAAGGCTTCTCGGTTTACAGTAGAATGGAAATGAAATGAATGACACAGTAGTGAATACTCGATGCACTGTAGACATTAATCATCTTGTTCTCTCAAACAGGTTTGCTTTCTTGTGTCTACATGATGGAACAATGAAAAAGGAAAAGCAATTGACATTTCCACTGTGTCAGGAAAAAAAAAATGTCCCACTTGAAAAAGAAGAGGGAAAATATTGCAATGTAGAAAGCGATAAAGCAAGATTGCTATGTTTTCAAAATGCTCATTTGAAATACATAATTATGAAATTTATTATGAAAATTATTTTTAACATAAATGAAGTCTTAAGGGAATGATTTTATATCCTAAATTTAAAAATTCAAAATTCATTTGGTAGTGTTCTCTTTTTCCCTGCCTTTCATTTATTTCTTACATCCACTCATTTTCTGTTTGTTCATTGTCTTGTGTGTATGTGTGTATGTGAGAGGAGAGTGACACATAACATGTTCCTTCAAATGCCAAGCCATGACCTGTAAGAAGGCAACATATTGCCTCTAGGCTGGCATCTGCTCATCTAAGATAAAATCTGACCAGTTGTATTGGAAATAAATGTCATGTCAAAATAACAACCTTAAAATCTGCAGGTTGAAAATCAATGTTCAAATTAAAACATGTGTAATATTCTGAATGTTAGGTTCTTTAAGAGGGTAGTTCCCATAGGGAAAAAAAAAAAGATCCATCTATATCCCTATAAGCAGAGCTACTGGGAAGATGCCAGCAAAAGAACTCAAAGCCCTGAAGCATTTGGTGCCCTTTCCTATTCAGCCTAAAACACTGCCATGGACTAAGAGAATATAGAATCAGGAGATAGGCAGCCCTCAGCAAAAGCTCTGGAACTCTCCCTACAGCTGGAATGGAAGGGTTATGCTGAGTCCTAGACCAGGTATCAGGCAGGAAGAGCAGCAAGAGCTATTATAGTCAGGATGCCAGTCAAGTTTTATTTTGCACCATGACTCTCATTAACTGGTAGTAGCTTTCTTGAGTGTTCTGAAAGCATTATGGGGTAGTATCTGGGATCTAAGGAAAGACAGCTTGGATCAACACATGCTGCCTACCATGAGCACAGTCATCATATGCACGCCAAGTACTTGCAGCCCTTATTAAGTGCAATTAATAACTCTCTGTTTTACAAGAAAAGAAAGGGAAGTTCCATTAGAAGCATAAGAAGCATATTCTAGGAGCTCCGAGGAGAAAGAGGTTACATTCAACTGAAAGAATCAGAAATTACTTTACAGAGTATGGAAGTATTTGGAATGGACCATAGAAAGTTAATAGGATCTTAATTGGCAAAGAGGAGGAAAGGCCTTTTTGAGTAGAGGAAACTATAGAAATAAAAGCACAGAGGTATAAATGTTCAAGGACTATTTGGAGAAACAGTAACTCTGTTTAGTTGGAGGGCAAGGTAAATGCATGGGAGAGATGAGGCGTGAGGTGGAAAAGGAAACTTGGGGAGATACCAGATAAGGCACCAACTGTGGTGTAAAAGCATGTCATTGGTCTTGGTGGGCAATGGGGAGCCACTGAAGAATTCTAACGAGTAGAGTCATAACCAGAATCAGGCTTTGGAACAACTAATCTGGCAAACAATTCATAGAATAAATTTGAAGATATTTATAGGTATTAGGGAGACCTGCCACAGCAACGTTGTAAGCTAGAGGTATTGAGAGCCTGAGCTGAAGCTAGAAAGAGAATATTTCAAGAGAGAATTCAGAGAATTCATTGGATGTTAAAAATGCAAAATAAGTAATTTAACCTGATGGAATCTGTAATTTAAAATAGAGATTCACACATGTTCTTATTGATATGCAGAAGCTAAAAAATTGGTCTCATGGAATCAGAGAATAATAGTTACCAAAGGCTGAGAAGGTAGGGAAGGTAAAGAGAGGTTGGTTAATGGGGACAAACATTCAATTAGGCAGAAGGAATAAGTTTTAGTGTTTGACAGCACAGTAGGGTGACGACAGTTAACAATAATTTATTGTATATTTCAAAATAGCTAGAAGAGAAGATTTGAAATATTCCCAACACAAAGGATACATGTTTGAGGT
>NW_012144744.1:894060-896001 GCF_000956105.1 Propithecus coquereli | reverse complement strand
GGGAGGAGGGGACGGGCACATGCACAAACAATAAGTGCGATGCGCACCTCCGGGGGAATGGACACACTTGAAGCTGGGACTTGGGCGGGGAGAGAGGGTAAGGGCATCATACGTAACCTAATCATCTGTACCCCGATAACATGCTGAAATAAAAAAAAAAAAACATATAGAGAACTTTCAATAAACCCGATGACAACAAATGTTGCTGATCTTCCCAGGAACTAGACAATCATTAAGACATTTACTCTTTCCATTTCTCTCTCTCATTGTTTTCTCCCTTTTCCTGTTGGAGATTACCTTCCTTTACAAAGCTTTTATTTGTGCTTTTCTATAAATTTTTTTTGCCTGGTATCTACTCTGTTCCTATCTGTATATGACCTTACATATCCAGGGACCAGTGCAACCTTCCTGACTCAGTCTCTACATCCTGGTTTGAAATCCCTGGAAGTCACAGTCCAGTCCCCAACATGTGTTTATCCCGGCCCAGTAAGCACCTTCCTAGGGGTGAGGATTAATTTTTAAAAAGTTCACCATTTTTGGCTGCAACAGACTTGGAAAGAGAGTTGATGGGAGGGAAAATGATGGTAATTTTTGGCAGAAGGAATTAATTTAGGATGAGAAAAGATGCTATGTCCATTTGTGATCAGGGCAAGGGTCTTTCAACACATTGAGAAATCGACACAGCATGTGGATCTGCAGTTTGGAAAGGATTAGTTCCAGGAATATAGATTGGTGAGTCATCTGCTTAGGAGGTGATAGTTGATGTTGCAGAGGAGCTAATGAAAATCCCACAGAAGAAAATGGTAGATGAAGAGAAAGAACTGTTTGTTTTGGCCAACTTTCTTATGGCCCAGAATCTGATTTCTTGTATTATCTTCACTGGAAACATTTCCATTGACCTCGGTTACCTCAGGGCACAGGTATTTTTGTTCTGTTAGCACATAGCACAGTGACAAATCTGAAATAATACAATACAAAAAAAAATTAGAGTATTGTTTCTTTTTACAACAGTAAAAACAAAACTGCAAAATAGACTAACCAAAGCCAGGATATTCCTATATTCTTTACAAAATGAGTTGGGCCATGAATTGTAGTTGTTACTGGGATGTCAAACAAGCCATGATTAAAATGTGTAGTGCCAATGCTAAGAGGAAGGAATGAAACCAAAGAGCAGCAAAGCCTGATGCACCAAAGAGGCTCGTGTGATTACAGAGGAGCTTGGTGGGCCCAGGTGGTTCACAGGTAGAACCACGCAGCCATCAGAAACCATAACTGGAAGTGCCCTTAGAGATCATGAAGCTAGGGGGTCTTTACAGATTTTTACCTCAAAATCTTTCTTCCAACACAAGTTCACTTGCCTTTCCATAGTTTAAGGAGATGAAGAGGCAAAGCAGCTCTACAGGGGTGGGAGTGCCTAGAGTAGGTTATTTCTCCCCATTCCACATCAAGTAAATAGAAGCAGGACTCCTTGGAAAATCAGAATATCAAACAACACTAACAGAGGCTGATCCCCCAGGGTCACTGAAGAACATCCCTTGAGCTGAGATTCTGGGGACCCAGGTACAGATCCTAGCAGTAATGCTGAGCTTCAGATAATGAACTTTGGAATTAAAGAAAAAGAAAAACAACAAACTGTAATCCCAGCTCTGGACCATATCAGTTACATAGTGAGTGACCAAAATTTCTGATCCTAATTATCATTATTTCTATTTTACATGGGATTACTGTGATGACTTAATAGTAAAAACTATCACTTTACAGTGCCTGGCATTACTGCAAGCCTTTGGGAAAAGGTAGTTAGTTATAAATCTTCTCACTTCTTGAACAGGTCACATCTTTGGGCTTCAACTTGCTTCTACAATGAGAAATTAGGACGAGGTGAACCCCAATCAAAATTTCCAGGGATCTATGAAGCAGAACTGGAGAAGGTAAATCAGAAAA
>NW_012144744.1:890658-891755 GCF_000956105.1 Propithecus coquereli | reverse complement strand
ACACCAGGAATGTTAGATGAGACACCAAACATCACAATGGCCTCTTCTTGACAACTGGAGGGACTGACTGGAAAGCAAGTTGAATTATCTAAGCCCGCATCTGTTTTTCGAGACTCTAGATATAAATATTTAATGCTGATATCAGATTTGAAGATCTTTTCTAAGATTTAAGTGGCAAGCTAACTCTTTTGCTGTTTTAAAAAATTAAATTGAAGGAGAGTGATGGAAACTGTATTTAAAAACATGCTATGTTTAAGGCACAGTGCTGCACCTACATTGTTGCATTTATTCCTTGCTACAAATTTGTGAAGTAGAGGTTATTATCCCATTTCATACTTTAGGCTCAGAGAAATCATATAAAGTTACAAACATCACAGCTATTGACAGGTGGAGACAGGATGTTAACCCAGGATGTCTGGCTTAAAACTCACATTCCTTCTGCTCTATTATATTTCCTGCATCAAGGTCAAACATGCTTTCATAGTCTATGGATGGCTTAAGCCAGAAATGCTAAGGAGTCTTCCTTGCTTTCTCTAGCCATTCAAACACACTATAACCCCTTGCCTTAAGTGTCCATGATGCGTGTTTCCACCTGCAAGATATAGTCTAACCGATCCTTGGAACAGTTCTGAGGTTATGAACCAAACCTTCCTAACTTTTTTTATGTCAGTTTGCATTTCTTGGCTACTGTCACTATAGGGAGCATAGTATAACTTACTAGATTGCTGATGTTAGCAGGATGCGGGACAAATACCAATACCAAATGCCTGAGTGCAACAGCCCTTCACAGTCCTTCCCTGGGCTTTTATTTGCCAGGTAAGGAATTTTCATTTAAGAATTTGGAGAAAATGTGCCATTTTGTATTTGTCAAAGTAACAAATAATGCCTCCCCAATTGTTCCCTTTTAATTGTATGTTTTTTACATTATACCCCTGGATGATTTTGTGGTTTCCAGGTGACTTAACAATGTCTAAAATATATGTTTTCTCTTCCCAAGGAGCTCAAGCTGAAGATCTTAGATCATCAATTCAATAAAATTTTTTTTACATTTTCATGGAAAAGACACTTTGTATGTTCTATTAAGATTGCTTTACAGC
>NW_012144744.1:889127-890608 GCF_000956105.1 Propithecus coquereli | reverse complement strand
CGTTGAACTATACTATTCTGCCCCCTAAATTCTATATAAAAGCAACTGACTGAAGAACAGCAAGAATAAAATCATTCTGCCAAATCATTCTGAGCGTGTGACCGACTGTGGGTCAAATAAAAGAAAAACATAAATATAAAGCAAATGTGGTAGGAAAATGTATTGAGATAGCATTTGCAATCTTCCTTGTATTTTCCCCTTTGTTTCTTCCAAGAGCAGCCAGACTCTTTCTATAGTGCAGACCTGAGACACAAAGTTGCTTGAGGGTCACATGTCTTTTGTGAGACTGAAATTCAATTATGAGACTGAATTAATGAATCTGTAAAGGGAGAAGCCCAGAATCCCAATGGTTTTGATTGTAGAGGTGGGAGCAGGAATGAGAGAGATTCTTTCTGCAACACTGATGAAGGCATAGAGGAGGATGCATTCCACAGGTAGTGGAAGCCTGTAGCTCTCATTCTTAGCACCCGATAAAAAGGACGAAGCTGGAATTGAAGGAGATTGCTGAATAGTGTGCCTAGGGAGATAGGACTCTTAAAAATGGAGCTCCCAGCTTTGGAAAGACTCCTGCTTTCTGTGGTCAGGTAGATATTGGTTGTTTTTACACCCCCAATATCTTCATTCTTCATTCTTCTGGTAACATTCTTCATTCTTCTGGTAACATTCTTCATTCTTCTGGTAACATTCTTAACCTTTCAATGGGGACTTCTCCCCCAGTCCCTGTAGTTCACACAGCATCATCTATCGCTGCTGTTAAATCCAATTAATGCAGTGAGAACCAATTAAGTTCACATATTTTTAGAAGGGCTACAGAGCTCTTTTATATTCACTAGGATAACCAGCATGTGAGGATGCCCAGGCACCCAACATTTCGCCATAGGGCAAGAGCCTGCTGATAATGAAACTAACATAGATGAATATAGATATGAAAAATAGCTTCATAACATTGTTTGACACCTTTGTCCAGCTGTGCCCTGAGCTTAGGTTGCTCCCTTGGACTTTTCAATAATGTGAAAAACACTTCCTCTTTTTAAGGAAAATTGGGTTGTCTTTCTGTCACTTGTAAAGCCTCCTGATTTAAGAGTCTAGGCAGGTTTGTCTGTGAGTATCCCAGCACCAACCTATGTAGACTATATGACATGCTCAAATGGTTTTTGTCCCATGAGACCCCAAGATATTCATAGGATGCTGGGAAGAAACCCTCTTCAATATGGTAAAGATTGAATTCCCACAAGTGTGTGACTGAATAAGTCTGAATAAAGTTATAAATTAAAATAATAAAAACAGAGTATGTGGCTTTTCCTATACACCTAAATCGATGTTGTACAATTTAACATCCATTTCAGTAGCAGATAATGCCCTCCAAAGGAGGTCAGCTTTTCCTCAATCCTGTCAGTGGCTTCCCTACAGTTATTGACAACTGAGTCACTGTTCAATTCTACAGGTATCAGCCAATATCAATGAGGTCAGCTAACTCTTAG
>NW_012144744.1:884303-886210 GCF_000956105.1 Propithecus coquereli | reverse complement strand
CAATAATGTACAGTATACAGAAATAATCTTTTCTATTTGCATAGACATCCCATCTGTAAATTATAAACTAGTTAGCAATGCTACATTGAAGTAGCTATGAGAAAAAATTGGCTCAGGGAAAGTGCCTATAATGCTCTTTCCCTGAGTTAACATCAGCTTCTTATCAGCCGCCATTATCAACATCATCATGATCTTTCATCAGCAGCATCACCATCATTTTCCATCATCGGCATCATAGCTTTCACAAATGAGAGATATTATTGCACAGTAATAGACAGTACAGTGCAGGCTTAGTAGTTAGGCTGCCTAGATTCAAGCCCTGGATCTGCCATATTCCACCTACATAACCTTGGGTTAAACTACTTAATCTCTGTTTCATTCCCTCACATGTAAAAGGGGAAGTTGGTGATATTCATTGTGACGTTTAAATCAGCAAATACATGTAAAAAACACAGGAATCCGAATCTGGTACATAATCAGATTCTAATTTTAGCTATTATTGTTTTTGCTTGTATTAAAAATTCACTTAGAAATTATCTCCTGACAGGTGAGAACATTAAGACCCAAAGAAGTTATGAAAGTTGCCCAGTGATACACATGGTAAGTGTTGAAACCAGAATGCAAAAGCATGTCTATGTCCGATCCTAAAACTCATGTTTTTCTCAGCTACTTAATTTAAGTTCTAAAAAATGGCAATACCTACATTCCATACAAATGAGATTATCAGCCACAAACACAACTTGACAACATGACTACTTACTAATAATTAAGACAAACACCCAATTTGTTGCTTCTTAGCTACCCATCAGTCATAAAGTTTTGTCCACTTGTAGACATACAGCTGACTTGAAATTAATAGGTTTCATATTGCATTACCATCTTTCTAACGCTTTATTTTTCTTGGTGCTTCACAGCTAAAATCAAGAGAAGCCTTTGAAGATACAGTGGATTATACCTACTGAAGTCATGTAAGTTTTTTTTTTCTTTCAGAAGAGAAATGACTTTCACCAGACACATCAGAATATTGTAATGACCACTCTGAGTCACACTGCTAACTACTAGTGAATAACTGGATCCCTTGGGAATTGTTAGTTCCAATTAGTGCTATGAAAATCACTGACTGATAAGTTCACTTAAAATTTAAGGACTTGGAAGAAAAGACAAATAGAGAAATGAGCACACGAACAAGAATGGAATAGAAATAACCTTCTTAACCAGGCAAATATTAATATAGAGTAAAAACAAAAGTAGATTTTTAAGCAAGATATAAAGGAACTTAAAATTCAATTCAGTTCAGTGGCCATTTACTAGAATTTACTGTGTACCAAACACTGTAAGCGTCAGCTGATCCTTGTTAAAAGAGACCTAATCTTTGTCCTAATGAAATCCAGTGCTCCTCTCACCTGCCCTCCTCATATTCGACCGCTCTGGGCACCACCTGGACTCTTGGTTTTTGCCTGGGAAGAGTCCCCTTTGATCCACCTGCTGGTCTGATTTTAGTCCTTTACAGCACTACTTGGTGGTCCCTCTTAGATCTTTTGTCTCACCAAGGCAAATATATCTAGTCCCATGGCTCCACAATCATTCTGTAAAGCTGAACTCATGCACATTTATAAATCATCCAACACAAGAGGAGAGATGGGGAGTGAATCACACAAGGTTTTCAGATGGCTTGAACAGGAAGACCCAGACATATCATATTTTTTAATGAAAATTTAAAGAGACAAAGAGCCTCAGGGGACACAGTTTGCAGCCATGTTCAGAGAATGATGCTTGGAACCATGGTACACATCTATAAAGCCACCCAGATGTATTCCAGCGGGGGACATAGGCCTCCGATGAATAAGCCAAAAAATCTTTATTATCATTATTATAAATATCTTCCATAAATAAGGAATGGTTTATGA
>NW_012144744.1:880858-882249 GCF_000956105.1 Propithecus coquereli | reverse complement strand
TTACACATATCAGATTGCCAAACATGGGAAACAATGCTATATATTAGCAGGCTTGTGCTTACATAATAGCCCTCATGCACTGCCAGTAGGATTGTGATCTAATGTGACCACTCGGGAAACAATCTGTCAGTACTTAGTCAAATAAAGTTTATACATGCATTGTAATCATCAAGACTTCTTTTGGTCCCTGTACCATAAAAACCCTCACACAGGTCCATAAAGGGACACTTAAGAGGCTGGCTGTTCATAGTAACATCAGTTGCCATAGAGGGGAATCATGCGTTTCTACTTTTTATTTCGGAGGGGAAATATATGAGAAAACATGACAGAAGCATGCTTAGACTACTGCACCATACAGCAGTCAGAGTAAGTGGGCAAACAGGGCAATCCATCTAATTTACACATTTAAACAAAGATGATGTGTTTTTAAGAGGGAAGAATCAGAGTAAAATATATAGCATTATATCACTTAAATAAATTGCAAATCAACACACAAAAACCCAGAAATTCACATTTAAAGGAGCCCAATAAGTATAAAGAAATATATTGGGTACATTAAATAGTTGTCTGTGTGGGCAGATGAGAGGACGGAGCAGTGAGAGACAGAACAGATGAAATAAGCAAGAGGGAGAATTCAGGATAACAGTATTATGCTAAGCAACAACTGAGGGGTATGATTAATTCATCCTCCTATGTCCGAGGTTAATACAAAGAAGTACAATGTCAATCCATCCTTCAAACTACATCATTATCTATCCCAAGGTACTGCCTGTCATCTCAAGTTGTAAAATTTTGTTCACACCATTCTATCCACCAGGAATGTCACTTCTCCAGTTTATGTTGGAAGTGTCTGAATCATTCCTTGAGGTTCTATACAAATGCCTTTCATTCAACCATCTTCTTGATCCTTTTTCTCTATCCTGGAAACAGAAGCAATAGCCCTCCTCTAAAATGCTACCAAAGCTCTTTATGCCTCTTGTATAGAATTTATCACTTTTAAATAATTATTTATGTGCCTCTCTTATCTTCCTTGGTAGCTCATAATCTGGATTTGGTTTAAATCATTTTTGTATATAGCGAGTACTCAGAAACCATTTATAGGACAGATGAATATATGTGGGTTCTGCAATTCATAAATGGTCCTTGTGGCCAGGTCTTTATATTTCTTTAGTCCTTCCTTCAGAAATCCTCTGTCTTGCTATAATAAAACCTGTTTCTGCTCTTGTGTCCAGCATTCTGAAACCAACTGGGATTTACTAAATTAACCACAAAGTATATTTTTTAAAAAATTCTACAAATGTGGGTGAGTTCAGTTGCTGGCATTGGAAAATTGCTTTAGAAAGTAAAGCTCTCCTCCTAAAGCTTAGTTCTCTATAGATTTTTGACCTTAG
>NW_012144744.1:877257-879047 GCF_000956105.1 Propithecus coquereli | reverse complement strand
TCACATCCTTTTGTATACACGGAGAGCTCTGTCAGTAAGAGTCCCAGAAGAAAAATGTTTCTTTGTCTAAGACAAGCCCCTAGAACTCTAAAGAATAGACAAAATATATATACACATGAGTTCTGTATAAACTATTTATGCTAATATTCTCTGAGAGGTAGTATAACATGGTAGGAAAAAAATATACAGATCTTAGAAGCAGGCAGCCCTGGGTTTGAATCCCAGGGTCCCTGAGCTTATTAGCACTTAACTTTAGGTGATTTTCTTACATTTTCTAGGTTTCAATTTTTTCAATTGCAAATTGGGGATGAGAATAATGTCTAATCCTCTATAGGATTTAATTCTTACACTATAAGGTGAGTGTAAGAATCAAAAGAGTTAAATAAAGTATTTGGAACTGTTCTGGCACAGGCCATGTACTCAATAAACAATTGACCTCTTGCCTATGTGTGCCTTTCATGTAGATGATTTCCATTTTTAATGGTCACCACCCTAGTCTACTCTATTGCCCCCAGGCCTTGGTAGGAATCTATTCTACTGACCATGTCTTTGAAATCAAAGAAGTTCTTTTAACACCCAGATCTAAGAAGACTTCCTGTGGTGATGGTACTACTGGAACAGGGTATAAAAGTACCTGCCAATCTTCTCTACTTACCAGCACATTAACACTAACAGTTCATATTCAAAAGTCAACTACTTCATAGTCAGTCCTCTCTCAATAGTTCCACCATGTTATACCATTCTTTTTATCACTCTCCCATCTTAACCTCATGACTCTGTTATAGTATATTCATGAGTTTACCCTACTAGAATATAAGTGTATCTGAGGATTAGATCAATGCTTACCTATCTTTGTAAACTAGTCAACTGTTGGTCACTAAATCTTTGTTTTGAGAATATTAGGCACACATCAAATACATTAAAAAGTGCATTTTCCTTTAAAAATGACTTTATTTCTATAATCACGAAGCTTTGTTCTTGTCTAATAACTTGTTCACCAGGCAGAAAATTTTTTTTAGCCTTGATGTTTTCTATTCATCATTAATTGTTTGCAGTTTAACTCCTTTATTCATTGAACAAAGTGTATTCAATTGTAATTATCCTTCCCAAATTTAATTTTGCTCTTCTGTGCCCACAGCTATCAAAGCATTTGACCCCCTGGTCTTTCTATATTATTTCTCAGTTCTCCCTGGTATTTGTAACTTCCACAAAGGACCATCTGCAGATTTAATTAACTTGTTGAATCCTCCTTCCAGATCATTAATGAAGTTGTTAAATAAGTCTGATCCCAGAGCTTATCTCTGTGGTATCTTGATGGTCCTTCAACCCCAATTATGCATTACATTTCCTTTTACCATTTTCCCTTATTTACATTCCCTTGGTCATTTCCCAAACCATTGAAAGGCTCACTTCCAAATCATTTGAAATTATATTTCAAATAAAATTTCATGTGAAATAGCTCTTGCTTTTTTTTTTCCTTAAAACCTGACTTAACTATCCTTAGTGGAACGACAATTTATAGCCCCAATTTTCCATAACATTCTGCAAATTTAAAGAAATAATTCAAACATTTAATATCTTAAATAATGCTCTATTGGTCTTTGAAATTAGATAGATACTCTACTTCCAAAGGGAAAATGTCTATCTTTTCAGGGACTCTCTTTTAATAATTTTTTTATAAAGAATCATTGTCATAGAATACTTATAAAATAAAATTGTATCACTTCCCTTAACTTTTTTCCTTCTAAAAGAGGAAGACATTTCATATTATCTGACTACTTTCACAGTCA
>NW_012144744.1:874179-876332 GCF_000956105.1 Propithecus coquereli | reverse complement strand
AAAAAAATTAAAAATACCTTAGAGAAAATAGACTCTATTATGTACTAAAAAACGAGGAAAAAAAATTCTTGCTATTGTCCTCAGAAACATTGAAAAGATACTACTTACAGGAACTGGAAACAATTTTAAAAAGAACATTCAGAAAACAATAATAAAACAAGATAGCAGAAGTAAACAACTTAATTAATTTGGAAGATAACCTTGATAAAATGTCTCAACCACCACCTCCCAAAAAGGAGTAAAAATAAAATAAAAACAAGAGAAAGATGCAAAAGAAGGCAGAAGGTAACAATTAGAAAATCAATCTAAAAGGCTTGAAAACCAAATAATAGGAGTTTCAGAAATAAAAAACAAAGAAAACTTAAAGAGCCATCAAAATGATTTTTTAATCCCAGAAACGAAATGAGGAATTTCTAAATTGAAAAGTTCTTCAAAGTGCCCAGCCCATTGATTTAATAATAGACACAAAAAAGTATATTATCATCAAATTTTATAACACTAAGGATGAAAAAAGAGGCCATAATTTTCCACAGAGAGAAATGGAGATTTCATATAAATGATCAAAAATAGAATGGCACTATACTTCTCAAAAGTTATACTGGAAAATGTGACAATGAGTCACAATATTTTACAATATTCTAAAGAAAAATACTCTATAATCTAGAATACTATACCCACCCAAACTATCAATTAATTACAAAGAAAGAATAAAAATATGTTGTTATGCAACATTTGAACAACTTATCTCCCATGCATTCTTTCTGAGGAAGCTAATTAAATATATGTTCTGTAAGAATGAGGGTATAATAAAAAAATAGAAATACAAAGGATTCAGGAACAGGAGCTCTAACAACAGAAAGGATAGTGTTGAAAGGATATCAGACGAAAACAATTGTGCTGTAGACCCAAAGAGCTTTCAGTATAGAATGGAGCAGGTCAGAAGGTTCTGGAAAAATTAAAGTTATAAAATATCAAATACATTTGAATGTATTAGAAGGATATTATTACTTGAGGAGAATCTGAGGCTGACACAATATTGAATGAATGAAAAACTGAACAAACAAAAAATTAGGTAATCATTAAATCCAGGGAAAACAAACATTTGTGTAATAAAGGAGGAGTGAGGATAGCTAAGTTCATAGCTCACCTATAAATATCATTTACATAGACATAATAAGATAAACACTGAATATTGATCTAACCAATATTTTAGAAGAGGGAAATGCAAAGCATTTGGGTATGTAAGTTTGTGTGTGTGTATGTGTGTGTGTGTGTGTGTGTATGTGCATTATCAGTGAGAGGTTGAAAAAGAGCTAAATCCTCATCTTCCATGGTGGGAAGTCAATATAGAATACCTAAAACTGAAAAAGTAAAAAATAGTAATATAAATGTATTATTATTATAGATATAGGTAATAAAATGATTGCGAGAAGGAATAGAGTAGAATAAGGGCAAGGAATTGCTGTCGGTTATAACTAGTCTTACAGAACTATTTGGTTTTTCAAACTACATGCTTTAAAAAAGAACAGGTAGTTCAGTTGACAGAAAGGCAAAAGACTTACATAGGTACTTTACAGTATAGTAAATCCAAGTGGATAATAAGCATATAATATATGTTCAACTGTATTAGTCATCAGTAAGTGCAAAATAAAACCATAATATAATACCATACTACCAGTATGGCTAAAATTAAAAAGACAGATAATAAATAAGTACTGATAAATTTATGATGCAATTGGAATTCTTATTTATTGCTATTGGAAATATAAATAGGTACAACCAGTTTGGGAAGCTGTTGGCAGTATCCATTAAAATTTAGATACATAGAAATACATACATATGGTCACCCAAAAATATGTACAAGAATATTTATTGTAACAAAATAACCCAAACTGGAAACAAGCCAAATGTCCTATAATGGAATAGATAAATACAATTTGATATATTCACAAAATAAAATAGTCTTCCACAATGAAAAATACAAATGCCAACTATTTAAAAGCAACATCATGAATGACTTTCACAAATCTAATATTGAGCAAAAGGCGTGGGACAGAAAAGAGGCCATATAGTTTGATTTCACTTGTATGATATTCAAAAAGCAGACAAATCTGGTCTACAGTGTTAGAAGTCAGGATAGTGATTCCTCTTGG
>NW_012144744.1:872756-874129 GCF_000956105.1 Propithecus coquereli | reverse complement strand
GGTATGGCTTACTCAATTGCTGACACTTTGATAACAAGGCCTTGGGGCAAAGCTTCATTCATACGATGAGGGATGTTTCATTACCAGGTATGTACAAGCGAAAACTGCTTCAGTCAAAACGTGCAGCTACTTGCTACTGGAATTGACGAAGGTATTGAACAGGTATTAAAGACATTTAAAGTCTGCATGAATTGATTTGGTCTCCCTAGGTTAGATGTCGTCTCAGCTAGTGTTGATATTTTTTTGTTTTGCTTTGTTTTTTCCTAATCAATCAATTCTCATACTTGGTTGATTTTGAGGATTGATGTTGCTTTTTTTATTATTTTTTTCAGGCTCTTTCATCTTTGAGACTCAATTCAGGCATTATTTTCAGGGAGGCCAATGCAATTTCCACTGATGTCAAAAAGCAGAATTATAACTTAATATTTCATGCTTTTCAAGGTTCTACACTGTGTGGCATAACCTGTGATATTTCCCACATAATAGTAAATAATAGAGAAATTATTATTACTGGAATAATAGAAGGGACTCCACTCTATCATGAAGAAATTTCTCCATGATCACCAATGCCATTTTATTGGGTGAAGTGAGCCCTAGAAACTCAATGTGTCACTTAAATAGAAGTTAGAAAGAAATATTTCTTTGGTTTCTTGCCCCAAGGACCAAAGTAGAATTTTCTTTCCATGTATTTTATTTGGCCAAATATAGGTTCAAAAGTTAGAAGGAATGAGATTGTTACCAATTTTCTAAAATCATTTCATAATCTGCTTGATCTCTCCCAGAAGGGATACTTGACTTTCCTAAATGTGATTAAGTTTCAGTTCGAACCCCCTCACTCTTATTACAAACGCAGAATTCTTCTTACCTCGGGAATCTCATTCTTCAGAAGAAGCTTGAAGATTTTTGACTAGTTTCAGAAAGAGGGCAGATATGGGGAGGCTAAAGCAATCACTCGCCCCAGATATCTCTTCTCACTATTAATCTTCCAGATTCCCCTCATACCTTGCCCACTTTCCAGTACAGCTGTTCACCTTGTACCCTCCTATTTTTCTATTTCTTAATGGTTTTCAGCACATTTTTCATGGGTAGTTTTTCCCCTCTAGCTATGGCCAAAGAAAACTGTGAAGTTTATTTTTATTTAATCCAACCCGTAAAATATCTCTTGCACATCTCCCCAAGATATCCTCAGTAGCTCCAAACAAGCCCACACTACCTGAGTCCTACTAAATTTTGGGGCCTATTAGCCTGTAAATAAGAAACTAGTTAATTCTGGTTCTTTCTTGGTAGGAGAATTTGTAGCTAGTGGACAAATAGAAAGACTTTCAACGTATATCTTTAACTAAACTTGTAGGATATCTGGGTATTGTAACATG
>NW_012144744.1:865845-867821 GCF_000956105.1 Propithecus coquereli | reverse complement strand
GGCAGTAGGATTGAGAAAAAATAGATGCATCATGATTGATTGATTGAATGGAAAAGTGAGGAAGAAGAAATCAAGGATGACCCTATGAGTCTAACTACATATGATCCAAAAATATCAGGGATGAAGGTGTGTGATTGACAACAATAATTTTTTCATTCTTCTCAAGGCATATCACTTCCCAAGACACTATTACAGCTTTGAAGACTAATACAAAAACTAAAAACGACTTTTCTTATTAAATTATGTATTTATTCAACAAATGTTTTGAACCTTCCCACAGGGGTGAGGAACCTGCAGGCTCAAGGCTACATGTGGCCCTTCAAATCCCCAAGCATGGGCCCTCAAACAAATCCAAACTTCACAGAATGAATCCCTTTTATGATTTGCTTTATAAAATTTGGATTCAGTCAAAAGGCTGCACTCAAGGATCCAGAAGGCCACATGTGTTCCCAAGACCACAGGTTCCCCACCCTTCCTGCCCTCATGGAGTTCATATTCTGGCCGGGTAGTGGAACCAAACAAATAAGTACTATGGTGTTGGAGGATGATGAAAGGTTCTGAAGAACAGTAACACAGTGACAGGCAGGAAGAGACGTGTTAGTTAGTGGACAGGGTCTGTCAGAGGAGGTAACATGTAAGCAGAAACCTTTAGGACACGAGGGAGCTGACTGTGAAAATACCTGGGAGAAGAACATTCCAAGCAAACCAAACAGTAGGGAAAACATAACACGTTCTAGGAAAATCAAGAAGAAAATTATGGCTGGAAAAAGAATAAAAAGTGAGAGAGTACACATTGAATGGTAAGGACAGAGAAGTAATAAGGAAGCAGGCCAGAGCATGTGGAGTCTTGTAGGCCATTGTAACGATTCTGACTTTTACTGAGTGAAAATGGGGAGCTATAGAGAATTTAGAGCAGAGGAATGCCAGGATCTAAATTGTGTTTTAACTACGTCTCCTTGGCTACTATGTTAAAAAGAGACTATAGGTGAATAATTGTGGAAGGGAGATGAGCTAGGAGGGTTTTACCATAATCTAGATTAGAGATGATGATGATGTCTTATGCAAGGGTGGCAGTGGTGGATATCATATGAAGTGTGGATTTTAGATATATTTTGAAGGCTAAGCCAAAGGATTTGGATGTGCAGTGCAAAAGAAAGAAAAAATCAAGGATGATTTCTAGATTTCAATCCACAGAAAGTGAAAGGATAAATTTTGCCATCCACTGTGATAGGGGAAGACTGTTAGAAGCAGTTTGAGGGATGAGAAAATCAGGACTATTCTGGATTATTGGAGACCCTCATAACCAAACTTTTCTATTATTTTATATTAATATCATAAATTTATGATCAATAGATAAATCTGTATATGTTTTATAGGCACAGAGCCCACTCCAAACAAAAGCTCAGAGATTTATAAAAATAAAGTGTATTTCAGTGACTGGAAATAGCTTAGAATGGGCTGGAGTTTAAAATTTATGTTAAGGAGAATTAGGAGATAAAGCTGGAGAGGTAGGCAGAGGTCCAATCATGGGAGTTGTTATATTTTATGCTATTGAATTTGGACTTTATCTTTTAAGCACTGAAGAGATACTGAAGGGGTTTTCTTAGCTAGATATTCTTTAATAAAATAATCTTCCAGGATCTCGCCTCACAGACTCGATCTATTTGGCTAAAATTGCTGCCACCCATAGATAACTTCAAGGTTTCTGTTAAACTGGAAAATGCTTTAAAACCACATTAGCCCACCAAGGCAGAAACTGCCTATCTTTTCAAGCACTACCATAATAAATGCATAGATCTGCCTGTTTGATTCATCATATTTTGGACCTAAGTGAGCATTTTCAGGCAACTAACTTTTCTAATCAGTGATTCCTACCAGGAGAGAGTGATGCAAATCATTAAGAATTATATTCCCTCTAAGTCAGGCTACTGGCTTCAATTAGCCTTTTTCCACATGATCTATAGTGTAGTACATAT
>NW_012144744.1:862748-864354 GCF_000956105.1 Propithecus coquereli | reverse complement strand
TTGGGGAAGCAGCCTATTATTTCTGGGTTTCACTTTTATCCCCTGGTTAACTGAGAATAAAATTAGGAGCAGCTATAATTTCTAGACACCTAGCACGTGCCAGGCACTCTAGCAAGTGATTTAAATAGACTATCTCATTTAATCTCACAATAATATTATGAGGTAGGTAATACTGATATGCCCTTTTTAGTGGCCAGTTGAAGCCTAAAAACATTAAGTGTATCTGATCCAATGTCATAGATCGTGGTAAAGGACCTCAACTTAAACTGACCCAGTATGACTTCACAGATTGTGCTCTTAACCCCTATTTTGTTTACTCTAATCCTGCCTTAGGCACAATAAATGTTGAAAGAAATATATAAAACAATGCACATCATCAAATAAAATATTATGGCTCATCACTCTCAGGAGAGCATAATTTACTTGGCCTCCCATGTGATCTGTTGGGCTTAATTACCCTTGGGCACAGATAAAGTGATCAAGAGGCAGCGGATTATAATGCAAAGTGTATGAAATCTGGATTCAGTCATATATGGGTTGGAATCCCAACTCCATTATTGACTGGCTGATGACACTTAGAGAAGTCCTCACATATGTCCAGAAGGATGAAACTAGCTGCCTCACAAAAACTAACAAACGCAAAAGTTTGGGGCTCATAATAGATGTGTAGTAGCTTAATGTAAGTTTCACTTCACAGAGGCAGATCTAGTATTAGAACTCAGACCTCTGCTTTTCAATCCAGTACTCTTTTCACTATCGCAGGCTACATCTTTAGTTTCTAGTTCAAACTCTGTGAACAAAATGCATTGATCTCTACAGTTAGTTGAAATGACTTGAAAACTTGTTCTTTGTTCGGGAGAAGAGACTAAAAATTACTTGAGGTATTTTTCCATATGTCTGAAACCCGGCAAAATGATTATCCCAGCAGAATCAAGGACAGGGTTGTGAAATAACTCCAAGTGGCTCTGAAGATTGAGCAGCAACTCCATTTTGTATCCAAGGGGAAGTGTGTTGAATCTTTAGCCCTATTTCTCTATCACAGCTGAAAGAAGAAGAGTGAGTGGGTGGAACTGAAGAGAGGAAGGGGGTACTGAACAATGACAAGACTTCTCAGCTGCTCTAAACATGAATGACCTCAGTCTTCGTGGGTTTAAGTTCCTCTCACCTCCCAGTTCAATGACCCTCTTCTGTCATTCTTAATTTCTGGCAATATTCAGTGCAGAAAGTTTTTCTACCAAACTTACATTCATCTACCTTAATGGAATTTTAAGAGTATCTGTGTCCATCCTTTTACAGGTGGGTTTAACTGTATGGACAACTCAGAGAAATATCAAATCCTCCTATTTTCTTTTTATAAATGATGCCACAAAAGCCCTGCTTACACTTTTCTGGGCAGCTGCACAACAAAGTGGCAACTTAATAGTACAAGTTGTCATTTACTGAGCATGCACCATGTGCCAGACAACCTGAGAAAGCTCAGGTTGACAAAAGTTAAATAATGCTCCCATCTGCTATGAACTTGAGGAGGTACTTCTACGTTCATTTTCCTCCCAGATGCCCTCCCCACAGTTCTGTGATAATTGGAGAGGAAATAGAAGAAATATTT
>NW_012144744.1:859599-861453 GCF_000956105.1 Propithecus coquereli | reverse complement strand
TAATTACAGTAAACCATATGTACTTCTAAAACTGCACAAGCAATGCTTAAAAACACTTTCATTGTCTAAAAGATGCTTACATTTTAATATTATTATCAAGTAATACTAAGACATGTTTACCTAAAAAAATTATATTCTTTTAAAAAAGACTTTTAAAAATGTTACATCTAGGCCAGGAGTTCTCAATGGGATGAGATTTTGCCTTGCAGGGGATATTTGGCAATGTCTGAAGATTTTTTTTTTTTAACTTTAGTAGGGATTTTTTTTTTAAAGTTTTATTTAATTTTGAATGTTCTCACTACAAAGAAAATGACAAATGCTTAAGGTGATAGATATGTTGACATTTTGATTGTCACAACTGGGGATAGAGGTGCTAATAGCATTTAGTGGATAAAGTCCAATGATGCTACTAAAGATCCTATAATACACAAAATAGCCCTCTACAACAAAGCATTATCTAGTCTAAAATGTCAATAGTGTCAAGGTTAAGAAACCCTAATCTAAACCTAGCTCCATATCTAATATTTAATCCATACTTGTTGCTGCTTGCAAATTTGCAAGAGAAATACAAAGTAGAAAACTTAGTCTCACTTCTTGGAAGATGATGTTCTGCTGCTTTTTGATAGGTAACATATTTCTGGACATAGTGTAGCTTTTTGATTTTAAATGTGAAGAGTCTCTAGGAGAACTTTATGTTGTTTCAGTGTGTTTTGTGGTTGGCTACATTACGTCAATGTGGCATCCTCTCTTTTTAACTCTTAGCAAGGTTGAGAAGAGCTTTCACCAGTAGCCCTTTCCTCTTAATATCTTAAGAGTAGTGAAAACTACTCTTCTTTTTTTCTCCCCCTCAAAACTTTTTTTTAATTTCAGCATATTATGGAGGTACAAATGTTTAGGTTACATATATTGCCTTTGCCCCATCCAAGTCAGAGCTTCAAGCGTGTCCATCCCCCAGAGGGTGCACGCTGCACCCATTAGGTGTGAATATACCCATCCCCTCCTGCCCCCTTCCACCTGCCTGACAAAACTACTCTTCTTACTGATTCTTCACTAATCTCTCTCTTTACACATGTCCATGTTCATTGTAAAACCAAATCAAAGCTAAGCACAGAGAGAAGGAACACTCAAAGGAGAAGATAAGTACTAAGATAACATGCTGTTCAGAAACCAAAGGAAGCAAAATGTTTGCTTATCTTGGAGTTATAAAAAGTTTGAGTTTACCAAAATCTCACCAGTGGAAAGTAAATACAGAGTTGTTCATCTTTGTGTTACATACCAAACACGAATGCAATTGTTAACGTCATTATATTCCAGGTAGGCATTTGCTTTAGCAAATGATTTCAATGATTTAACTAAGTTCACTTAAATTTTGAAAGGCTGCATATCACAAGCAATGAATAAAACCGGTAACAAGGAGGGCCAAGGGAACATGTTTAAGACTAAGTATAAGTGGATTCTCTATAGCTCAAATGGGACCATTTAGTTAGTTCTCAAATAAAAACAAATCAAAGATTTAGTATAATCGTGCCACAAGATATTTACAATGTATTTGCATTTTTCCTTTGGCACTTTGAGTCTCAAGGCATCTAGTACCACTATTCAATGGCAAATAGACTGACTTAATGTTTATTGCTAATGATCAACATGCCAAAATAATTCAGACAAGATATGGCACAGATTTTCAGTGTTTATCCTACGATTAATCTAGATCCCTCACATACAACTGATTGAGAAATACTTGCTTTATTCTTTTCATGAAAAATCTCACACAATTAGAATACTGACAAATATTAAGTAGAATGACTTTGCTACAGAGAAACCTTATTTTATTGTATTACATTTTTTCCTTGTGAC
>NW_012144744.1:854973-858379 GCF_000956105.1 Propithecus coquereli | reverse complement strand
TTTGCTTTTATCTTTAGCATCAGATGAAGATACCTCCCCCACATCTAATAATAGGGATAATGACAACATCCTATTTCTATTTTTCTGTGCTATGATCTGAGAAGCAGCAAATGTGTGTTTTCCAGACTGGGGAAAACACAATGCACTGATTTTAGCCTAATAAAACACGTGAGAAAACAAACTGAAATATTCACTTTTACTTGGCATAAACCTCTTGCTTAAAATGACACATACATTGGCATTGAACATTGAATTTCATCCATACACAGACAGGACTTCTCCAATCAATAAGAGAGCTAGATAGTTCCAAGTGTAAACAAATATTTATTGCAAATAGAAAGGTGCGCATAATGGAATCTTACTTACACTAATTGGTTTATATTATCTGGTCTATGAATGATAATGTTCCCAATAAACCAATATTAGAATAAAATCCCAAGCACACCAATAAACCTGCTGCTGGAGTTATTTAATGAGCTTCTACATAAGGAGCATGTGCTGCTAATTTAGATTCCATTGACACAGCAGACTGTTATAATTCCAATAGCTGTGTGTGATGCTACCCAACAGATGATAAGTAGGGCAGGCCAGTTCATCAGGCTTTATCTCTAATTAGCACTAAAAACACACACTGCAAACTATAGCAGAGAAAAGACTTGACCTTGCTAAATTAGACACTTTGGAGTGAAGGCAAATGAAGCTCTGTTTTCAAAAAGAGAAAGCCTATTGTGCAGTTATTGAAAGGTAACCACTTTGTGAGAGTCACATCGACATCAAAAACCACATGTCAAGTCAACCCACAATGCTATATTGTTACAGAAAGAGCTTCCATTCTTTCTGAATCAATTCTTCCACCCATCTTTCTCCCTAATCCCCCCAAACCAGGCTAGATTACCTTTCTCACAGTGGCTTCCTGTGAATCCAGCTGGACAGACACATTTGTTAGGAGCCACACAAGTTCCACCATATCTGCAGCCCTCTTCACAGAATGCTGTTGCAAAAGAAAGAAGGATTTCTCTTAGATAAAATGCAATAGAGAAATTCATGGTAAACAGCATGAGCATTGAAACAATTCTTTCTTTGTTGCACATGGAATACATGTCTGTGTTGATATATTTTTAAATTTCTATACACGAAAAGATATAAATGTAATAATATCTACTTCACTGATTTATATGAAATCAATTCAAATAATGAATGTGAAGTGTTCAGCATAAGTCTGGCATGTGCTAAATGGTAGCTAGTGTTAAGAGTTATTATTGTTACTCTTATTGATATATTTAAAATCCAATAGGATAAATTAAGTAACTAGAAAACGTAGGGTCAGAGTGAAGGCAAAGGTTTTTTCAGTGCTCACTATTATGTAACCTACTCTTTTTCAGTAAAACATCTTTTATGACAATAAAAATCTTCTTTTAAAAAAAAAAGGTTTTGGTAATTGATACAACTTTTGATAACATAATAAATTTGACTAACCTCTTACTTTTGAATACATAAGCTGTTTCCATTATCTTGGTGATAAAAACAATGCCTTGTTCTTATGGCTAAAATTCTTAACACATGTCAAATTATTCCTTTAGGAAAATGCCTCAATGTGGAAATCCTGGTTGAAAGGGTGCAGGCTTTCTTAAGCTTTTTGATAAGCATTGCAAAGTTATTTTAACCCTTCCCAGTGCTATCCTGCTAGCATTCCAGACCATGTTAGTTCCCCTTATTACACACTTGCATAGCATAGAATAGCACAGCTCCACACATGCTTCATTGCAGTATTAAATATTAATACAATCGTAAATTTTCATGTAATTGATTACCATCTCCTGCCTCATCCGTTAGACTACAAGATCCATAATAATATGTAGGATATTTTTTTTTTACTCATCACTGTATCCTAGCCTCCATATCTGGTCACATAGTAGATGCTCAAAAAATATGTGTTGAATAAATTAATCTACATCTTTCAGGTTGTTCTGATAGAAAAACTCGTGCTCTAAAAATTCTGTGACACTTCCATCCAGAATAATTTATTATCAAACCTTGCTAGATAACCAATAACTTAGTATACTTAAGTCTGCAAAATTTATGATTAAATAAGATGATTACAACTGGTAACCCTGAGTTTGTTTTATTCACATGAGAGCTAGATGAGCAAATGTTTCAAATTTTAATTGTAGTTAGAAAATGCTACCCTGGAAAAATGTCATCGCTGTATTTTGCCAACATCACATAATTAATATAAATCTAACTTTAAAAAGCCACATGTCGTGTTTAGATAGTTTAACACTAGTCCAAGTACATGAAACTTCTCACAATATTGTTTTCCACATCGTTTAAAATCCCTTGGACGATTTAACATTCTTTAGCTTCAGCAATTAATTTGAGTTCCTTTGCCTCTGCCAGGGGACAGTATGTACCCTGGAATTCAAATACCATTTCCTATTTCTGGCATCTTAGTACACTTAGCCTATGAAAAAAAGATTTAGACAGTATGTGCTTTGGTATGTTCATCACGAAAACAAAAATATATAACATACATGTATACAAATGTATCTGAAATCTCTTGTCCCCAAAATCATACTTTGTGGGCTCTGCTGACTGACATTTCAAATAAGATATTTAAAGGATAGTTTTGCAATGATGTTAATGTCAGAACAGGAAAGTGTTTTTGCAAGCTAAAAATAACAGATGGAAAACCGGCAACAAGAAGTTTCAAGTGCCACCAAAAGAAGGCAGGGGCTTGGAAACAGGAGGCTTAGCTTGGGTTTCTTTAGTGCACATTTGAAACAGGACTTCATCTAAATCCTGCAGACCTGGTTAGGAGACTTGGTGCTATTTCATAGTAGGTATGCATGCTGGATTTACTCAATCCTTAAGTAGAAATAATAATACAGTAGAAGGTTTTATGCAGAGAGCATTAGATGTTTTCAATGTCCTAATAATGTGCAGATGTCATAATAAATAGGGTACTATGAGGATGAAATGAGTTAACATTTGTAAAGAACTTAAAATGGTGTTTGGTGCATAGTTAGGGTTACATGTGTCCTGTTAAATAAAATTAATTTATGCCAATATCATTATAACTATGAAGCATGGACCAGGAACACATTGTCTAATACCCAGACAATATAAACCCAAAGTCCCAAAACAACAAATGTTGGTGTGGATGCGGACAGATAGGAACACTCATACATCGCTGGTGGGACTGCAAACTAGTACAACCTCTGTGCAAAGTAATATGGAGATACCTCAAAGAACTAAAAGTAGAACTACCATTTGATCCAGCAATCCCACTACTAGGTATTTACTCAAAGGAATAAAAGATATTCTATAAAAAAGACATCTGCACTAGAATGTTTATAGCAGCCCAATTCACAATTGCAAAGATGTGGAAACAACCCAAGTGCCCATC
>NW_012144744.1:807404-852843 GCF_000956105.1 Propithecus coquereli | reverse complement strand
ATTTTACACTAATAAAAAGTAATAGCCCTTTACATTCTAAACACTTCTCATGATCCTCTTAAAGTTTGTTGGCATATATTTAGTTCCTAGGGACACACTGAAACCCTGGAAAAATAAGTAAACATACAAATTTCAACACCATCTGTTAGAAGGAAACCTTTTCCTCCCTCCTAGTTTCCTTGAGGAAGCATTTTCCTTAAGCTAATTTTTGACCTCTTTCTGCCAACTTTACTCATTCCACCCTAGGGAGGTAGAGGGATTTATTTTATTGGTAAATTTGGGAAAGATATATATCAGGATGATGTTTCTCAGGTAGCAGAAGCAGGAGGATGGGCTAGGAAGCACCATATGATTAGAAGTAGACAATTGTTGCATTTCTAGCTTTATTTTGGGTAGTATGTTACTAGGTGTGAAAAACATTATTAAAAATAACTATCAATTTATTTAAATAAAAAAAGCTTCCCACTATGGACAATGGTTATAAGGTATCATGAACCAAGGATCACAATTAATTCGATTATGTGCACCTAAAATCCAAAACGGGGAGGAAATCATTAAAATCTGGTTATGTTCAGCAAAGCATCATGTCCACCTTGCTTCTTCAGACTATGTCACAGCTTTCCTTACTTCCTTGACACTTCCCTGTCTAGGACTCAGTGGGTAAATCAGCCTTATTCTGTGTTCATTATTAGCAAGCCAGCTTGGTTTACAGACTTAAACTCATGTTCCCAGCCCAACTCTGTCAACAATTAAGGTGGTATCATCACCTCCAGCCTTCCTTGTTGGTTTATTCCCTACCTTGTTCAGAGAATGATATGTATCAAATGCCCCCTCGAATATGTTTGGTGATCACAAGGTGGGAGGAGGGACAGCGTGCTACTATCACTTGGTGGGTAGAAACCGGGAATGTTGCTAAACCTCCTACAATGCACAGGACGGTCCTGTACAACAAAGAATTATCTAGCTCAAAATGTCAACAGTGGTGAGGTTGAGAAACTCTGCTCCAACTTTACAAAATTAAGTTTATTAAGTGTTTCCAGGAGCAAAACTCTGTTATTTTAATCTCTTTTTTTCCTTGCATTTTCCCTCTCTCAATTCTCCCACAAAACACTTTAAAATATAGAGTAAAAATCAATCAGATGGCTAGTTTAATATATGATACCAAACATCCAGATGACTGTAATTGTTACTTTTCATGTCATCATTATGGTCTCCAGCACACAGTATATGCCATAATTTACTATTTATTTACTTCAAAAATCACTTTCAACACAATCACTTACTGCATATGTTCTTATCAGCAGTTCCTATAGCCTCTTCCACTCTCCTAACAGTAATGATAACAATAACAGCAGCAATACTCATAGTAAATTCTGTTTGTTGAAAACTTATTAAATGCCAGGCACTGTAAGGGTGTTACAGTCATAACTGCATTTTGTCCATACAGCAATGCTGTACACTAGTCATATTTTAGTCATTTTTGGATGAGAAAGCTGGCTTAGAGAAGTCAGCTAGTGAAGGTTGTGTTGCTACTCAGAGGCATCCTGCGTTTCAAGCTCAGAGTCTTAATCACATCACCGAGCTGTTTCCATTTAGGGCTCCGCCACCTCTACCATATGCAGCAATGTGCTGGCTGCTGAGAAGTCTACAACTAGCCATGAAATTGTCCCCATGCCCCAGAAGCTCACAGTCGAGTAGCAGAGAGTGGCATGTATAAAACCAAGCACAATAAAATTTGATAAATGCTACTGCAGCAGCACGAACAAAGCAATCAGAGAACACAGAGAAGGTGATTAACTGTGTCTGGTGACTGGGGCAAAGCTTCACAATAGAGCTAGAATAGAATGAATGGGTTTTTGCCAGGTGGAGAAGCACAGGGCAAGGGACATTTCAGGTCAAGGTTTTGTCCTGAGGAAAGGTACGGAATAGAAGAAGAAAATGAACAGGTGTTTATAACTCATACCAAGGTGAGAAGCGGCATATTAAAACAGAGTGTGGCAAACTATACAGGGAAGAAGGGGCGTTTTAGAATCTGTGAGCCATCCCCTTCACCTTCCCATCTCCCCCTACCTCTAGCATTTGTTAGTTACCTTAAGGCACAATAATTTACTGCCTGGACACCTGTATACAGACTCTTCTTTTCTTTTGTCCATTCTCTGAGTTAGTTGGTTTAAGACTGTGTTGTCAACTTGTTCTACTATAATAAAATAGTAAGAAATAAGCTTTTCATCAAAGAACCTCATAAACACATATAAACAACCAGAAACATAAAATTCAGTCTCAGCATGTACGATGCATTCTGATATTTTATATTCTATTCTATCATTTATAAAATATAGCTACAATCCAATCACTTGTTTTCACAAACTACTAGATCTGCAGCTTAAAAATTACTTGTTCCGTACATTTTTGGTAATCACCGTGTCCTTCTAGCCCATAACATTATGTGATAGGATGGGGGCATGGGGTCACTTTTAGATTAATCCAGAAATCTTCAAATTGAGATGTTGGTGTTAGTTCTAGAAAGATTGACATGATAAGAAAATGTCTACGAGGGCTATTCTCCATAGATACAGTTGCAACAGAGACAATACGAACTCCAACGTTGAAATATTTACTAGCCAGGCCTTTACAGAAAAAATTCCAGCTACAAAAGATGAATAGGAGAGGCATAGATTACAGGGCGAGATAATGCATTCTTGTGCATTTTATTTTTGGCAAGTATATATGCTTCTCTAATCATACTGTGAGATTCTTAGGGACCGGGGTCATGCTTTTTACGACTTTGCATTCCTCCACATCATCTTGAGCTACAGTAATACTCAACCCGTATTTGCTGATAAGAGTAAATTCATTATATAAGAGAAAATAAAAATTTTGAGAAGTCTTGTGTATAAGCTAACTATATCATAATATTTGAGATAAACATATAATGAAGTCAGGTCAATCCAGCTTAAAAGTATATCAACCATCTACTCTGTGCTAGACATTATACATCCTAGTAACATAGGATCTCTGCTCTCCAGGATCTCTGGAGGCTAATACAGTGTTCTCACTGAGGGCAATGCTTCCCAGGAGACATTCGGCAATGTCTACAGACATTTTTAGGTGTCACAACTACTACTGGTGGGTCTATTCAGGGGCAGAGACCAGAGATGCTGCTAAACATCCTACAATGCACAGGACAGCCTCACAACAAAGAAACATCTAGCCTAAAATGTCAACGGTGTCAAAGTTGAATAAAGGTAGACAGTCCTTTTTTTAGTCATTCAATAATAATAAATAAATAGCACCTGTCGGTATGAGGGATTATTCTGACAACCAGGGCTCCAGTAGAAATAGAACAGATAAAAATATTTCAACTTCTGAGTTTGTTTTCTAGTGGGAGACAATGCAGAATAAACAAAATAAATGTGTGACATGGTATGTTAGATAGTGACAAGTGATATGAAGAAAAAGAAAGCAGAGCAGGGTTATGGGAAGTGTGTCAATGGAGAAGATTACAATTAAATAGGGTGACATAGAAAGGTGATCAGTGAGAAGGGAACATTTGAGTAAAGACCTACAGGAGAGAAAGAGTGAGCCATGCAATTATTGAACAAAAGAGTGTTCCACGCAAAGGTCACACAGCAAGTGCAAAGGCCCTGAGGAGTGAAGTGTGCAGATCATGTAGTGCTTTCAAGATCCTAGCAACACAGTCTGTACAAGGTCAAGAGGAGGTACAGAGAAGGAAAGAATTGTGCTGCCATGAAGGTAAAGAATGGCTTCACAGTACTGAGGCTAAATTTGAAAAATGTTTTTCTGAGTTTAAAAATGTCTGGAATGTAGAAATGGAAGAATCATATAAAAGGAAGAACAATTCAATGGGAAATTACCAAGAACTTGAGAGTAAAGAATATTCAACCCTAACCTTGTGGTTGAGCATGGACACATTTCCCAAACCACTCAGATACCTGGGTACTTCTTCCATATAGCCTCTGGCTTAGAAAGAACATGATTCTGGTAACAGATTCATCTACTTTCTAGTCCCGGTTCCACCCTTATTAGTCCACTCATTTTTGACACATTGCTTAATCTCTGTGAGCATCGCATTCCTTATTTGTATAACCAAGTCAATAACAGAACCTGTGCTCTACTGGTAATACTGGCATTAAACAAGATAGTGCATGCAAAACACTCAGCATAGTGCCCACACATAGTAAGTGCTCAACAAAGGTTAGCTTATCTTAAATCCATCAGTCCCTCTTTCTCTAGGCCGATTAACACAATGCAGTATTGTCTTCCCAAATATCAAAACTCCTTTTGTACCCTCATAATACCCTGAAATGGAAAAAAAAAAAAAAAAAAAAAAAAACTCTTTGCAGCTTGTCTCTCACTAGCCAGTGCACAATTTAATGCCAAGGTTTAAGAGCTTGTTGAGCACTGGAATCAATAGCAAAGAAAATGATGAGGAATTAAGACAAAAATCTAAGAAGAGAACTAGAAAAAAGAGATGGTGTTCACATTTCAAAAAGAAACGTTCAGGAAATTAATTCAGGATTCCCTATAAAATTAAGGCAACATCGTTTTCTATTTTTGCAATAAACACTCTGAAAGCAATTCGAAATTTGATGTTTAGCATTTGCAGGAGCAGGAAGAAATGGAAGCCTGGAACTGCTATCTGTGAGAAGTAGTTGAGAAAGTCCTGGGTGATAAGGTCAGAAGGTTTCCTATTGCGCTGCCGTATCAGAACCAATGCTTATATTACCCCTAGGGGTCACAGTCTAGAGAAATAAATTCCTGCAAATTCTCCCAGGTAAAAGCATTCTGCAACTTTATATAACCACATAGAATTAGATGTTAAATCTTGAATGAAACATGAATCCAAGCTGCAGTGATAGTAGCTGGGTAATTTGGGCTGACCAGAGTTCTCGAGAGGGCTTTTCCATTTCCCACCTCCACCTTGAAACTTGAACAGCTCCGTAGATTTGTAAAGCATTTTGTGCTTTTGTTTAAAAAGCACCTGACAACAATCTTCAAAGGTAATATGTAATGGTATCTTCACTCTGGAGATGAAGAAGCTGCGAGGAGAGAGGTTAGATGGCTTGCCCAAGAGAAAATTAATCGTGAGTCTGAGACTAAGAATCCCAGGCTCTGGGATTGTGGTCATGCCCAGGATTCGGCACATGGTATCAGGTGCCTGAGAAGAAATGCCAATTTCACTCAATGGGAGAAAACTTGTTTCAGGTTTAAAAGGCAAGGGGGAAGGAGAGAAAAGAAGAAATAAGGAGAGAGGGAAAGAGGAAAAGAGAAGAATAACAGAGGAATGAAAAAGCCATCATATCCTGCACCTTGGCCATCACATCCTGCAGCAAACACTACCCCCATCCCCAACCCCACTCTTTCAAATACGTAACACATCAGAGATTAAGACTTTCAGATGATGGACTCCTGAACTTGGGCAGCCTGGGAGCAAATCTCAGGTCGGCCATTTTCTAGCTATATAATGCGAAGCTCCACTAGAAACGTCTGTAAGCCTTATTTTCCTCATGACAAAATGCAAAGTAAAACCAGCACCTTCTCTACATGGTTATCATCAGGAATAATGTAACTGCAGGTAGAGTGTTTAGTTCCAGCTGCTAAAAGATATTAATTATAATTGACATCATTAGTATTATTAGTTAGACACTTACGTTCATGTGGGGAAATCCATCAGGGTAAAAATACACTAATATGGGGAACTAAAAGTAAATGAAATCCCAATTTACAGGGTTATCAGGTTGCTATTTGTTGAAAATGTACGATTTTTCAATTCCATGTTTGAAGGCCCCAACTGAGGAATTCGGCATTAGAATTATTAATTATCATGTTGTAGCACACAAAGAATTCTAAAGAGCTCTGCTTGCTGTAGGATTCAAAAACATATATTTGACCTTTCTTTGGCTGCCTTCAAAGTCAAAACCCAGGGTCCTCTTAAGTGAGCACGTCTGATTAATAGCTGCTTTCATGCCGCTCACAGCCGCCAGGCCTCGAGCCGTCACCACTGCCCCGTGATCTGCCTTTCTAGATGTTTAGCTATAGCTCATCTACAACATGCACTGCCCTCATTCTTGTGCTAATGTTATTTCTGAAAGGTTTAGGCTCAAATCCCTCAAAATGTATTTCTAATTTATAGGCAGCATGTTGGAGGTAAAAAAAAAGGACACTCCGTGGAAACAAACCTAGATTAATCACCAGCGGTGTGACCTTCAGCAGGTTATTCCCATTCTCTGAACCTCAGTTCCCCCCCTTGTGAAATGAAGACATTAACACCTCTTCCTCAAGTTGGGGTGCAGGTTAAATGACAAGATAAATATTGAAGGAAGTAGCACAGTGCCTGATACATCACCTTTCTCCCCAGATTTGTACCTTGCCACTTTTCACCAGCAGCCAGTTCTTTAGCCTTACCCAACCAGGTGCAGTTCCCCAAACATGCCAAGCTCTCTATTTGATCCATCTGTTTAGCCCACTTGATACTGACCATAAAGAGATTCAGCAAGCTACCTTGGCTGACTATTTCCTGAGGGTGCTATAAATAAATTTTCATGATGTCCATCTTTCTGCCCAACTAGGCAGCTGTTTCCAACTCAGACTCTCAGCTGGAAGGGAATCTACTCATGCAGAGTTTAAAATGTCTCTCCCATATCCACAGTGTGCAGTAAATTTTGAGTCTGATCAGTACACTATGATCTCAGCAAAGAAAGGATAAGCACAGAGTACCCAGGTTAAAGAAACAAAAGGAAGTAACATCTCCTAGCTTCATCCAGCATTGGTAGAGTACACAGGAGAGAAGCAAGCCTCCCATAGAAATTATTTGATAACATTTGGGCCTCAAGGACTATATTCTTTCCTTGTGTAAGAGTAATAAATAAGAATCAGGGACAAGAAAGCTTGGGTAAGAAAAGTAGTTTTCAATAGAAACTAGCCAATGAGGGATAAGAATATCACTGAACTGGATCCAAAATTAATCGAACCTATTATTAAAGTCACACTGATTAAGGGCCATCCTTGATTTTTTTATTTGTTGTTTTCTGTGAGAAGAAATGTAGAATTAATATCAGAACCCATTGTAGACCTTAGTAATCTGTTTTATATAATATTACACTTTATTTAGTGTGTTTAATAAAGCATGAATCCCAAACTTCTCATCAAATTTTTATTTTATGAATTTCTCAGTTTAAAAAAATATTCTAAGTACTGTTCATCCATTCATCCAAAAACTCTCAGTTGAAATCCTATCATGCACCAAGTACTCTCCTAACTCTTAACACGTAACAATGATCAGAGCAGATAATATCCCTGATCTTACACTGCTTATCTTTTAGTGGAGAGAAAATATAAACTAAACAAACAAAAATACAAAAACCCAGATAATAGTAAGTGCTAGGGGGGGAAACTAAAGCAGGCTAAAGGAGATAAGAAGTGTTGGAAGAGGGGTTACTATTTATTTAGGGTGGTCTTGGAGGGCCTCATAAATTGACATTTGAGTAGCCACATAAAGGAAGAGAAGGAGCGGTCCAGGCAAATGTGGCAGTGAGTGTTCTGGGCAAAGGGAATAGCTTAATGCAAAAGCCCTGATGTAGGACCATAGCTAATATATCCAGGAATTGCCAAATAGGCCAACTGAGTCAGGGCTTGAGTCACAGGAGATTGCAACAGAAAGCTCATGGAGTGTCAGTTCTCCTAGAGTCTTTAGGACATCAAATACTTTGGTTTTTGCTCTGAATGCCATGAAGAACCATTGGAAGTTTTCATGCTAAAGAGTGACACAATGTCACTTAGGTTTTACTAGAATCTCTCTGACTTCTGTGTCAAGAAAAATAGACCTTGGGGGTGGGACAAGCAATGGTGAAAGCAGATAGATCAGTTAGAAGCTAGGACAATAATTCAAGTGAGAAACTGGTAGTCCCCTCAACCAGTGTGATAGAACTAGAGGTATGAGAGAAGTCAAGGATTCCTCCACTAATGCATTATAGAGAGAGATTCACGGGCGAGGTAGCCCACGTAGTAGAGGAAAGATCTTTCTTCAGAGTAGACAAAACTGAGTGAGCAACATGTCTCTTGCCTCCCTCCTACAGAATTAGGAATTGAAAGAGGTTTTCTATTGGCAATAATATAGACTGCATTTACATATATTTTCTCTGCCTGGAGTTCTTTTCCCTGTTGATAATTTTGTAACTTCTAATTGGCCTCCGAATCTCAACTTAAATGTCCCCTGAGCTAGGACACATTGTACCACTGATGACTATCCCCAATCCCAGGCCTCTAGTCTAGTTTAAAGGCTTTTATTAACTTTGCAGATCTGCCATAATAAATTACTACAGATTCTGTGATTAAAACAACAAAACTTTATTCTTTCACACCTTGAATCAAGGTGTTGGCTGGATTCCTTCCAGAGGCTCTGAGGGAGAATCTCGTCCATGCCTGCTGTCTTAGCTTCTGGCAGCTGCCAGCAATTCCTGGCATTCCTTGGCCTGTAGCTTTCTAACTCCAAGCTCTGCCTTCATCTTCATATGGCCTTTCTCTAGGTGTCTCTGTGTTCAATCACCCTCTCATTCTTATAATAATATCGGTAATTGAATTCAAGACCCAAGCAAAATCCAGAATGTATCATCTCAAGATCCTGCAAACCACATCTGCAAAGTTCCTGCTTCCAAATAAGGTCACACTGATAAGAAATGGGGGTTAGGATTTGGATGTATCTTTTTCAGGTCCACTATTCAACCCACTACAGAGACCCTCCTTTATTCCTCCAGAGAACGTTTTGTGTACTTCATATAGCATTTATCATACTGTCCTATAATTGTCTTTTTACTGATCTGTTTTGCCTAATAGATTTGACATTTTGAAGCATACAGATCATGTCTTTCATCTCTCTGTCTCCAGTTCCAAGCACAGTTCCTGAAAATAATACATAATCAATCACTCCTTATTGAATAAAGTAATTACAAATCACAGAGTAGACTTATAAAGCCAGCAAAAAATTTAGCTAAGTCTCACCAGGCAGTTTAAACATCCAATTATCACCAGAAGAGATACTCAGGTGTTTTCATTTAAACACTCGGGTGTTTTCTTATTCCTTCATTAGCCATTAATGGTGCTGCCAGTTTCCATTTGCTGTTTCTCAAAAGTGGGCTCAGAAACTTCCAACTTCTCTGTCCAATAATTATACCCCAAAAATTATTGGCACAAAGAACCAATATAAAAGCAGTGAGCACAAGAGAAAACATCTAGGTAATCAAATAAAGTCAATGAAAATATCAACCATAGGCATGTTTTGATTGTGTCTCAAATTAGGAAAAAAGGAATTGATGATCACTGGATACAAAAGCTAAAACCTTGAGAAGTAGGTGACAGAAAAGAAAGAGAAGGACGAGAAATAGAGATTGGCACACAACAACAGAAACAATTTCAAAGATTAGAAGCAGGAAATGGAGGATGATTGCCTGAATATAAAGATGAAAATAGAAAATGGAGGGAGAGGATAAAGGTAGATACAGTCTCTCAGATCAGGAACCCCCTGAGCTCATGGCAGCAGCCTCATGGGTGTAATTGCTGAGATGTCTCCTTGTCTGTCAGATTCATAAAATCTGCTGGCTATGTCGGGGCCGTAAGTGAAAGGACTAAGTCTTACTTATTTTAAGAGCTGCATAGTAAATGGCAATGTTTACAATCTAGTAGATTGTGAAACATTTAATAAAAGGCAAAATCAATTCGTGTTCATTCTATTGGCTTCATAAGGCATTACTGTAATCAGATATGGCAATATGGAGGACATAATGACCAATTAGGGACCTCAGATTGATGTTCACTACAGGAGAGCACCAAGCTAAACTACTATTAATATTATAGTTTAGTAATTGTAGTGATGTATTGTAACCTACACTGTAGCATTTGCACAAGCAGCAAACACAAAATGGTTCCTCTATCATCAACGATAATCTAACATATATGCTCCAAGACTCAAATGATCGAAATCAGTCTCTATCTCTGGTTCACTGCTAAATAAGACGGGCACTATTTTACTTGACAAATACAATAAACTAAATTCTGTGGTTTGTTTTTTTTTTTCAAAATAATAGTATTTGAGAGTGAGAAAAAGGATAGCAGATTTGAAAAAAAAAAAAAACAATAACAAGAACACCATAAAACTTCAAAACCATTTCCTGGAGTTTTCAGCATACTCTTTTTTGAATGCAGTACATTTCCTGTGAAGTTTTTCATGTTGATAAAACTAAGAACGTTGCTCAGGCAAGTGCTTGTGAATTACATTTCCCTGCAAATATCAAACCATGGATAGGTTAACTATTCTCATACATGTTAATGCTGTCAGAATCCATTAGATAACATCACTGGTGGATAGTAAATTTCACCTCCTAAAGCTGTCTAAGACAATACACACATATCAGCGGTTTTCAAAGCAAGAAGAATTTGTTCCTCTTGGGATGTTCCCTTACCATTCACCCAAGAGCTATAGTTCTAATATAGAATCAACCTCCATCATTCTATCCACACTTATGGTTGCCAAATACCTTTTAGTCCTCTGGTCTCCATTTCACTGCTCTATGTTCAGACACATACGATTTCTAAGTATCTCACTCCTCTGCCTAAAGACCTGTGAAAGCTCTCCATCATCATCTAAAGAACTCTTCCTAGGCATGATACATGAAGCCATTCATAATTTGACCCCAGCCCAACTTTCCTAAAGTTTCTCTCCATGTTTCTCAGCATGTCTGACCTGATGGTACCATAAATAATATTCTCCCCCAAAACACTTCATAGTATTTCACATGATTCTCTACCCTGTAATTTCTTCTCTATTTATCAATTCATCCTTCAAGACTTAGTACTTCTAAAGGGATTTTTCTAGGCTCAGATGAAATAAGTCATTTCTTCTTCCTTGCTACCCCATTTCTCTGCCATTATCATAGCCCTTAAAAAAGCAGTTAGCACTCATTATGTGCCAGACAGTGCATTAATCACCTTAACACTATTTCTCTCTTTTAATCCTACCCCAAAATTCTATAACGTAGGTGCTATTATCCCAACTTTATAAATAAGAAAATAGATCTTTAAATACCTTCTCAAATTTACATAGCACTTGAGTGATGGAGCACCTGTCACATTTTATTGAAATTATTGGTTTACATGTAATTTATTACTATCTCAGTTTATAAAAGATTAAGAGTCCGGAAATCCTCATTGCTGTATCTCTCCCAGTGCTCAGCATGGGGCCTGGTACACATTAGGTAAGTGATAGCATGTTTTAATGACTAAATGAAAGGATGACTAATACAAAGAACATTCTTTGCTCTAACGTGTTCTATTAATACCATATTTTTGTATTGCATCTTACACCCAAACTCTGCATCGTACTGAGAAAACAGAACTCAGGTTTAGAAAATAGCTTGATTATTATTCTAACACCTAATGTTATCTTAATGATTCCATCTAAGGGACAAGATCTTATTTTAAAATAGAATAAACAAATTATTCCAGAAGACATCTCAACTCAAGTTGCACAATAATAATTCATGCTGTCTCAGAGCTCCCAGCCGTATCAGGTCATTATGATACTCCTTGTTCAGCCACATTCTTGTTAGTTCAGGCTTTTCAGGTCACAAGGCCCATCATCCACTCTCTTTCTAGCTCTGAAAGTTGGCAACTTTCTTTTGTATCCATGACTTTAAGTCAAATGTGAGCACTTCTTGCAGACACAATCTGATCCGCTGGTTCCACATCACGCCAGTGCTACTGTAAAGCACTCGCTTGTTACTTTCCACTCTGGCTCCCGGGACTCTGCCCAGAAACAGCTGTGCTTGGTTCAGCTCCAAACTTTCAAGAAGGGAGATTAAGTGGATATAAATGTCTTGTTAATAATAATGACTTAATGCTTAATATTATATGTATCTATAATTCTGTTAAAATTTTAAATTGAAGATCTTAGAGAAAAATGACACCTCTGCTAAATGTCTTTTTTATTATTTTATTCCTTAAATAAGCCAAGCTCTTCTCCATTATAGGTCCTTTATATTTGCTGTTTCTTTTGCCTAGAATATTCATCCCCAAGTTGTGCATATAGCTCACAGCCTGATTTCATTCTAATCTCACTCAAATGCTACCTCCCCAGAAATGCCTTCCATGACCTATAATTTTTTAAATAGCATCACTGCCACTCTCTATGCCTTTACCCTACTTTGTCTTTCTTCACAGCACTTGTTTCTCCATGATATGGTGTCAGCAGCAGTAGCAGCATGGTTAACATTTACAGAGCACATAACTTTTACCAAAGCCTACACTAAGCACTTTACATGAACTGGGCATATAATCTCCACAACTAGCTTAAGAGTTGATTATTCTTTTTATATATCATGATGAAAGACAAAGAAAATGAAACATAGAGGCTAAATAACTTACCTGCAAGATCACCCACATAGTAAATGTGAGTAGGGTTAGAAGGTTAAGTAGGAGTTTTTCAAGTAAATGGGAGAGCAAGTCATTTTAGCAGAGTGAACATGGGTAGAGGCATTTTAGGGTATGTAGCGAATATTTTACATTTTTGCCTGTTCAGTATCCATTTCTCATCAACAGTAACACAATATATATATTGATCACATGCCTCAGTTCTAAGAATGAACACATGTAACTAAGCCAATTCAAAGAGAAATTTTTCTTGATGCTATTATGAGGTTGGGGGTGGTGGGAAGCACTCTCATTTCAATAGAATTGAGTAGCTAATATAATTTGGGACTGTCAATGGCCATCTTTCCTTCTGCATGAAAGAACCTGCCTGAGAATAAAACCTAATGCAGAAAAATTGAGATTGAAGGAATAGGGGGTGGGGGGAAAGAGAGAGAGAGTGAGAGAGTGTGTGTCAGAGAGAGAGAGAGAGAGAGAGAGGTTTTCCTTATATCAATTTGGAACTCTTGAGTCCAGCCATGCCTGATATATCCCTTGATTTTTAGTTTCAGGAGTCAAAAATTTCCCTGGTATTCTTAAGCCAGTTTGAGTTGGCTTGGTAGCAGTTCCAACAGAAACTTTCTATTAATATGGCATAAAATGGGTGTCATGTATTGGGAACTGCAACTAATTCAGACTGGTGAAACCCAAAGTGTTATGAAAAAAAATTTAGGATATGAAACTGCAGATAGGAGCAGTCTGTGAGCACAAGTTGGTGAAAGCTGGTGTGAAGGTGCCAAGCATTCCTATTGCTGGTGATACAAACCTCATCTGCAAGGTTTTAAGTGCTCTGGAAAATTCAAAGCACACCAACATCCATATTGAAGAAACTGCTCTGCAACATGAAGAACTTGTTTGGGAGAAGACATCTTCTACTTTAGCAAGATAATTTATTTTAGAGCAGCCAGCAAAGCTGCAGCGCCTAGAGGTCATGCAGCACTGATACTGCATGCTGTAGTAGACAAGGCACAGTTCAAGAGAGTGAAACATAGTGGCTGGGAATGAAATCAAGACCTATGATCAGAAGATATGTGTTTGTGTCTCAGAATCTCTGCCAAACCATAACCCAACTAAGTGACTGTGGAAAAGTCACTAAACACTAGTGAAATGGAGGGAATGATCCCTACTCTGTCAACTTTATGGTTTTGGAGAGGTCCAAATAAGATATGGATGTACAAATGCTTTGGAGATAGTAAAGCTCTGTGCCACTGTCCATTAATGTTAATGTTATCAAGAGATGGGGCCTGAGTGTGAACTTTGAAACTCATTTTCTGTGTGGTTGAGCAAGTCACTAAACCCTGGGGATCTCATTGCACTTCCCTTCTAAGGAGAGGTTAGACTCAATGGTGTTGGGTGTCCTTCCAATATAACATTATTTCAGTCATTCTCTAAATCATTCTTTGTGGACAAGGCAAATCACCCAAATTAACAAAGTGACTAACTAAAATTTTTCTAGAAGGCTAAAGCCAAGTTACTTCTGAGGCCAGAGCCCAATCACAGGTAAGTCCCATAGCCAGCAGCACCTACAGCTACAACACTGGTAACAGAAACAGAATTCCCAATGTTAACCCTGTGCTACAGATGGGTTAAATTTGCACCGAATATTCAGTTTAATGAAGCAGTTAGTTCATTGCGCATTCTTTGGGAAAGACTTCCATAAAAATTGTTAAATTTAAAGTCTGGCCCTTAAAGGATTAAATTACAAGAAATATTCACTTAAAGTTGACACATCATTCCCTGGAGAAACAGAATAATTAAGATGTTCATAAAAGAAAAACTATCAATGCATAGCATTTTCACGGTGAAAAATTGCTTTGAAGTTCACCAAAATACTAGGATGAGGCAGGCAAGCATAATCCACATTGTAAAGTTAGGAAAACTGATGTTCTGGGTGTTACTTGATTCACACCTAAAACACAAAGTTAGTAGGTAGAACAGCTGGAATTTGAATTTTGGGTCTTTTGACTTCCAATCTCTTTCTGTCAGGCTATATTCCCTCTTTGTATCAACTATCACCATTAAATACCACTGCTCTTTCTTTTATGTTATGTACATAGAGGATACTATTGAATTTTTGAACAGGGAAAAAATATGAAATTGTTATGAGAGGCCTAGACCAGCTAAGTGTCATTCAGCCGAGTTCAGATGAGTTTGCTGTCTGGGTTTACACAAGCTAAATACACATCAAGCAATATTATAGCTTCTACACCAAATTTCAGGCCCAATGCCCACATGTATGATTGATAGAACTCAATTAATGCTGCTTTCTGCTGCCTGATTTCTTAGTGACACCAAGTTATCTCAGCATGTTACGGCTGCCCTGAAATCTCTCCACTAGCTCCTGCTACAATTGGGTATTGATTGAAAAATTCTATTACTGTACTTAGTTACACAGCTTTCAATAAACAGGTCACAGACAGCACTGTGGCTGGTTTCAAGGAGAGCCACAGACCTGAGGGCAATGGGATATCTGAGAAAATTAGACAGAAGCCTTAGATGCTCAGGCAGAAGGCACAGATCTCTGTGTTGGAATGTGACCTAGCAATTTAGTATGTACTGACTCGCTTCTGTTCCTCAAAATGAGGCACACCTGCTGGATACAAAATTAGAAATGTTCAACAGCAATGTGATTGTACTTCAAACAAAAAAAGGATAAGCTCCTGACACATGATGATTTGGAGGGGGCTAAGACACTTTCAGTTCAATTAGCAGTTATTAAGCCACCCCTTTAACCCAGGCACTGAGCTAAGTACTAGAGATACTACAAAAGATGATTTCCCCCATCATCAGGAGGCCCAGATTAGGGTCTGACAAAATGCAACTCCTGGGACAAACCCAGCCTGCCATCTATTTTTTTTTTTTTTGGGCAAATAAACTTTTATTGGCACACAGCCAAGCTCAGTAATTTACATACTGTCTTTAACTGCTTTCATGCTACAAGGACAAACAGAACTCAGTACTTGTGACAGAGACCATATGCCCCACAAAGCTAAAACATCTTCTACCTGGCTCTTTATAGAAAAAGTTTGTCCACCACAGCCTCCACTGTTGTGGGAGCAACAGGGACTAATGGATGGTTTGAATGCCAGATCCTAAATTTTTGATGATCAGAACACAGTAATAAGAAACCATTCAGGAAGGGGAGTACCTAAGCTTTCCTGGGGCTTCCAAAAGGAAGTGAGGCATGAGCTGTTTCTAAGAGAATAAGCAGAGTGGGCTGGGTGAAGAGAGTAAGACTGCAAAGCAGAAGGACCCGAACAGGCAAAAGCACAGACGCGTGAAACAACAAGATCACGTTTGTGAAAATGCATCCTACGTAGGAGCAGCTGAACTATGCGAGTCCCAAGAGGAAGACAAGGGCTGGTCATGGAGACTCTCGTGTATTGTGCTAGGACGTCTCGGCTGTACCTGTGGGAAATTCCAGGTTATTAAAGAGATTAAACAAAGGAGTGAATAGTGAAATTTGTGTTTTAAATAGATCTCTCTTGGAGCAAAGAGTAGTATGTGTTACAAGAGACAACACAAAAGCTGTTAGACTGAGGAGGCAATTTTAATAGTCCAAGTGGCAAATATCAGGGGTGTAGGCTGTGGTTGTGGGAAAACTTTCACTGAATAATATTAAAAGCAAAAGACCAAATAAGAGGAAGATATGTCTCCTTAAGGAATTTCCTTATAAATTATGCTAACCAAAAACATAGTCAACATCTCTGACAAGTTTGGGCTTTTTTTTTTTTTTTTTCTTTTTTCTGCATGTCAACTAAGCAGGGACATAGAAAATCATGTAAGCCTTATTTGGTAGATACCAAATACAAGGGAAAGAACAGAAAGGTAACCAATAGCTGAGTATGTAGTCAGGGCCAGACATGGTGCTAAGTTCTGCACATGGATACTATGATTTAATTATTCCTACTGCCATAAACAAACAAACACACGCATACATACATACATGCTAGTGTACCCATTTCAAAGTGAAGGAAGGGGTCTCCCTTGATACTACGTAAAGTGCTTAGCTGGGAGTCTGAGATATGACAATGATGCCCAACAAAGTTAGGCTGTCCCCCCTCATGCAATGGTTCAGAGAAAGCATCCTTACTGAATCTAATCAGCGTGAGGTCTTTCTCATCCAACAGAAGTTTTTTTTATATACTTCCTCTCTCACCCAAGCTTTTTGCAGGCACTCAGGATACAGGGGAAACAGTACAGACTTGGCCCCTGGCATCACAGAAATTACAGTCTCTGGTGCTGCTATAAACAAGTCACTTGGGGTAGTGAGGCTATAGTTTAAAAACAAACATCATTTAGAGAGTTTGAGTAAATTCCATATTTTAATCATTTATATATGTAAATGAGCTTACATGAACCACTAACTATAAAGGTATTTAGAAAATCTGAACAAGCAAAATGAGATATCAATTGATTTCTCCTCAAAAAAGGTATTAAATATGAAAGTTGCTTTATTTGAAGCTCTAAACTCCAGGTGAAGTCTGCTTGCTCTTTCTTCAAATCCTGCATAGATGATACAAGAGAGTGGGTTCTAAGACTTAGTTGGTTCCACATTTAGCACAGTGTAATGTGCAAATAAGCACTTAATAAATGTCTTTTGATGGGCGTAATGGTTTTGTCTCAGGAATACCTTAAGCTATTGATCATATATACTTAGCTGGAGAAATTACCTTTCCTTAACCCCCAACATCAACTCACTCCCGATTAATATATCATCACATCTACTCCAGACTCCTACAGTCATAAACACTAATAACTTTGTCTGAATTACCAACACAGGGCCTTGTTCACAAATGCCTGAATTTCCTATTTGGAATCAGACTCTCCTTTGCCTGACACACACCCATTTGTAAGAATACAAAAATATGTAGAGAGCACACTAAATATGAACTCTTCCTTTTTGATGATATGAGGAAACCACAGATATAAAATAGGATTCCCCATAGTGGAGAGTTTATTTTGCAGCTCTAGAAGCTTGTGGTGTGACCCTCCCTTTCCTGAATTCTGTCGCAATATAGATGCATAATCTGCAACATTCTGCCTTAGCTGATTCCTAGTGGTTTTACAAATTAGACTGGTCTTGCTGAAAATTGTAAGCTTTTCCAAGAAAAACAACAGATCATATTTCTTTTTTTATCAGTCAGTGCCAAATCCAGGTCTTGCCATAAACACATTAAAAACAAAATGGGAGTAAAAGTCACGTTAGCTTAAGTTTCTGGAGAAACAGAGCCTGAGACACGTCTCAATGCTTACACATTACCGTCGGGTAGAAGGGGAACTGGCGCAACCCAGTGACAACAAGAATAAGAACATGAGAAGCACAGTAGAGAAACAGGTGTATTCGATTGCTAGTGCTGCCATAACAAAGTAGCACAAACTAGAACAGGATTTAAACAACATAAATTTATTTTCTCACAGTTTTGGAGGCTAGAAGTCCAAGAGCGAGGTGTCAGCAGTTCTTCTGAGGACTATGAAGGAGAATCTGTTCCACACCTCTCTCCAAGCTTCTGGTGGTTTGCTGGCAATCTTTGGCATTCTTTGGCTTGTAGAAACATAATCTCAATATTTGCCTTCGTCTTCTCATGGAGTTTTGTGTGTGTGTGTGTGTGTGTGTGTGTGTGTGTACGAAATCAGTCATATTGGATTAGGTACCCACTCTACTCCACTAAGACCTAATCTTAACTAATTATAACTGTAAGGACCCTATTTCCAAGGAAGGTCACATTCTGAGATACTGGGGGTTAGGACTTCAACATATGAATGTAATTCAACTCATAAAAATAAAGCAAAAATAACATTGCACATAAGCTGGCAATATCTTCCCAAGAAATTACTAATGGTGTCTTGGCTAAAAGGGATATCTCAGGAAAACCATCCTAGGACCTCTGCATCTCAGAACATTTCATATGGGGAGAAAAGAAAACAATTCACGGGCCACCTCCTTATGACTCCTGCCTTCTCTTAGTCAAAGCCTGCCCTAAGGAGCATTAGCTGCTGTGCAACTCTAGTTGTGTTTACCCAGCCCCTCTGGAGCCACTGGGGAAACTGGAGCCTCTCTATGTCTGACCAGGTTGGATTTGGACACTGGAGATGCTGCAGTTCCTGCCATAGCCAGCATGATAAAGGTAGCCCCAAAGCCTGACACTTGAGCCTAAGAAAGGTAATAGAATTAGCAAATTCTGATTGGTGGCTGGACTTTTATGATTGTGAGAATGGCAGGAGCAATTGTTCAGTTCTAGCCAGGAAGCAGCGCAAGTAGCCAAGACCCAGGGGGCCCAGATGCCTGGGGAGGTGCATAAACTAGGTCTGGCAAACATGTATTTAAAAAAACCAGCAAAACATAATTATCAGCATTAGCATTAATATGATGAAAAGAAATATACTGATATGGAGAGTTGGCAATGGGTGAATGTATTCGTTTCCTAGGGTTTCCATAACAAAGTTAGTGGCTTAAAGAACAGGAATTCATTCTCTCACAGTTCTGTAGGCTAGAAGTCCAAAATAAAGATGTTGGTAGGGTTAGGTTCCCTCTGGGAGCTCTAAGGAATAATCTTCCCTTGCCTTTCTAGCTTCTGGTAGTAGTCGCCAGCAACCCTTGGCACTCCATGGCTTGTAGCTGCATCATTCCGTTCCAGTCTCTGCCTCCACCCACACATGGCTATCTTGCTATATTCCCCTATCTTCACACAGAGCAGTCCTCTTCTTAGAAGGATACTAGTCACACTGGATGAGGGCCACCCTCATGATACGGTCTGAACTTAATTACACCTGCAAAGATCCTATTCCAAATAAGGCCACATACACAGGTAGCAAGGGTTAGGACTTCAATGATATTTTTCAAGATACAATTCAACCCATAACAGTAGGGCTTAGAAGAATAAGATTCCAGAACTGGATTTATCCCTGATTAATTGCTTGATTTTAGGTATGTATTTAAATCTCTTCAGACTGGCGATTCCACCTCTTTAAAGTGAAATTAGTGGCCCTTAACCTTTTAAAGGTGGACTCTACTCCATAAAAATGTATATAACCAAATATGCACAAATGTTGCAGGGCCTCCTGAAGCCCATCTCTGGATCCCAGAGATCAATCTCCCTCCCAGTTGACCAAAACTGCTTCAAACTTTGCTAAGTTACAGTTTTATCATTTACTTCCATGTTTTAGAAATATTTCGCTCAAGTTTTATGAGCTTTGCCAAGTCCTATTGCAGGGATAGCTCTCTTCAGACATTGAAAAGAAAAAGGAAATGTTTCTTTTCTCCTTGCAAGACAATCCATGCCAGTAGTATCAGGGGATGAAGAGTGTTGGCTACTTTCTGAGTCAGAGTGTCTTTGTTCTTATAAGGCTGGAGTAAAACCTCATGAAGCAAAAGAATAGTCATCATCTGTACCCACCTCAGAAACTCTAGGATAAATAATCTTTTCAGGGGCTCTTGTAGATCTGGACCTTGGGCCACCCCTAGACTAGATAATCTCACACATTTTAGGCTGCACACAGAACACCAAGTCCAGCCAGCAAAGTCTGAGAACCTCTGACATAATGCACATACCTATTTAAAGTACGCATGATGGGTAACCATGTATATATTCTGTTTTCTCCAATGTCCTTTCTAAAGCAGGAAGATTACATTTGCTTTATTTCTTTAACATGTGGTCAATCAAAGTGCTCTGGTTAGCATTTAGCAGACACTGCTGAGTGTAGAACAATATTAAACCAATCTCCACAGCACATTACCTGTCAAAATCACATGCCACATACACTTTTTTGACACTGCATACATTGTCATTATGTCTACACATCACATTCCTCTCACAGGACTGTAAGCAACTTGAGGTTATGAATCATGTCTGATCCTTGTATATTCATCAGCTTAGAAATCACCTGTCACAGAACAGCAGGACCAGCACAAGGATAAGGCAAGAGAAGCACCTATGGCACACAATTTAGGAGACACTCACTCTTAGGACCATGCAAGTGAGTGTCCTACATAATACATACACAATTGTTAAACAGTGGATGAATGAAGAGGAAACAAGGGAAGATGAAGAAAGACCAGCACCAAAAGCAAGATAGGATGAGAAGAATGAAGAGTGTGAAGGATAAAAGCAGGGTGACAGACAGGAAGAAATGAAGGAAGAATTAGTATTTCAGAGACATCTTTCACCAAACAATCATTTGCTCTTCTATATTTCTCAGCCTGCCTTGCAGCTGGCCTGGGCCATGTGACTAATTCTAGGCAATGGGTTATGAGCAAAAGTGACGTGTGCCATATAAGAGCTGGTGTGTCTTATCTATCCTTCCTTTCTGCTGTCACAGTGATCTTGGAAGACATGTTCCACATGGCACAACTATAAGATAGAAGAGCATGACTCAAACCACATGCAACTTTATGTGAGCAAGAAATAAACTTTTATACTATAAGCTACTGAGATTGTGTTGTTTGCCATTAGGACAGCATAGTTTTTCTATCCTAATTAGTCCAAGTATGTATTAATATCAAATGTGATGGATGGAGTTATACAAATTTTTGTTTTAATGCTATTTTTGATCATAGAAGAAAAACAAAAAGAACCCAGTTTATAATGATAGCAAATTCTATAGACTGACTAGTATGCCTTGGCCCCTCCATTTCAGGCCCATTTTTAGGAAATATTGTACTATGTCCTCCCAAGTCAAGTACCTTGAAAATTGTCATTTCATTGAGAAGACCCTAACTAGCTGCCTGTTCCTATTTGCATGAAAATTTTTTTTTATTTCAACAATTTACAGGAAAGTTCTTTCTTATAACACATCATCTGTTCAAATGATCACTTATCATTTAACTTAGCATAATATTTGCTGAGTTTTCACATGCAAAATTGGTCTCAAATTTCAACCCAGTTATCTCTTAAGCCTTAACCTCTCAGCATCTCAATAAAGCCTTCAAAGGGAATACTTTTCATTTCCTGTGATTTCTGGAATTTAACTTGTTGTTCTTGCAATAATCCTTTAATATAACTTTAATGTAATAACTTCAGCAATTAGAATTTTTAAAGAGCCACCTGAGTATAGCAATGAAAAACAGACAGTAAAACTAAAAAAGAAAAAAAAAATAGTAAAAAAAAAAAAAAAAAAAAAAAAGAAAAAAAAGACCTGAATTCGGATGCTGCTTGTATCTGTTATTAACTTGTGATTTTTGAGCAAATAAACTCTTTGGTCCTTTTTATTTGAAGGAGGGGGACAGAATTTTGAGAGAACCAAGTAAGATTGGAAAGCAGGGTGGAAAGGACTGAGATTCTGAATAGAAAATTTCTAGATATGAAACCTTTAATTTGCCCATTTATTGGCTCTGGCTTGGGCAAGTCATTGACCTCTACAAACCTCAAGTGATTCAGTTGTAAAAATGGGGATAAGCTTATATATACAGTTGTAAGGTTCGATAAGATTCTATAGGTAAAAGGGATTGGCACAGCGCCTGGCTGAGAGTACCCACTAAATACATGTATTTCAGTAATAGCCATATAGATGTGGGGTGTTGTTCTTGTCATTTACATGTGCATAAAAAGTTCTAGTTAATGTTCAAGGGCAAGTTTATGTCATAACCTGAGGAAGTTTATAAAAAATCTGAGGCTTTGATAGCTCAATTATGGTGTTGATAGTAGAATAAGGTCATATCCTGAAGAATATTGAAAAATTTTGTATGTGTTGAATAGTGTGCATTAACTAGTGCTACATAAATATTGGCTGTTGAATTTGTGTGAGATTAACACTAAAACAGACTTGGAATAAACTATGGTAGGGCCTAATATTTGTACAGAACTGAAGCAAACTTTGCTTAAGAATGGAAGGCTTTGGAGTCTATCTCCTCGGTCTTTGGTCTTGATTCTGATTAGTCATAGGAAATGATCGAATTAGTTATGTGAACTTGGACATACTGTTTTAACTTCTATAAATCTTAGTTTTCCTCCTATGCAAAATGTGGAAAATAATAGTACCCACTTTGTTGACACTGTGTGGAGAATATCTCAATGAAAAAAATGAAAAGTACTTATCAGAGGATAGATTCAACAAAATAAATATTGGTCAGAAATCATAGAAGTTATCAAGTTATCATTGTGGTAGTGTGGGGGTCAAGAGTGCATACTCCAGAGCCAGACTACTCAACCCTGACACATTGCTTGAAGTTTCTTTGTATCTGTGTCTATATCTGAAAACTGGGGATAATAATAGCATGTGCTTCATAGGGTTCATGTGAAAATTAAGTGAGCTAATACACATTGAGAACAGTGTCTGATTTATGGACCATAACCAATGTCTTGACTATTATGATTATTAGAACAGGTTAAAATACATTTAAAAAAAAGAAAAAAATAACTTTAAATAATAACCCTCAAAAGGAAAAAAAGTGAATAAAAGCTTTGGCTTCTACTTCTCATTACGGAATGAGGAGTTCCGTGGAGACAGCTGAATTGGAAGCTGGAGGTACAAGGCTCATCTGGAAAACTTCTATAATTAAGCAATAGATGGGGTAAAGCTGGTACTCACGGTGGCAGCTGGCACCATGAGGTCAAAGAAATGCTCTAAGGTTGTATGGGCCACTGCCTAGAGCTGCAAAAGGAGTAGTTCTTGGTAACTGTGAGGAAAATGCTTTGTAATCTACAAAGTAGGATATGGATATTATCTTTAGTACTTTTTCTATACAACATCATGCTTGTAGTATATTGCTTGTTCATTTTTTCTGACAAATGTTCATTTATTTACTTCCCACTGTGTGCCAGACATTATCCTAAGCTCTGGGGATACAGCAGTGAAGAAAATAATGCAATATTTCACTCATAGAACTCACAGCCTGGGGGCAGATGGGCATTATTACATGCAATAAAATATATACTGCAAGTTATGAACAAAGCTATGAAGGAAGGAGACAAGGTTTAATGGTACAGTGTTTAAGAGCAGAAGGTTTGGAGACTGCACTCAACCCTGGCCTTCCTACTTATAAGCCCCTTCATGCTTTTAGGAACTCTTTTGTAAATAGGGGTACTGAATTACTTACTTCACAGGTAGTTGAGAAAATGAAATCAGCACATGTAAGTAAAGGAATTAGTACCTAGAACATAGCAAGTGCTCAGTAAATATTAGTTATTATTATTTTAATTGCAGGAGTTTCATAGAAAAGCTCTTTGTTCATTTTGTTAAACAAATACATCCAAATGGCAAATCATTGACATATCATTTAAACTTCCTTTGTATCTATACCTATATGTAAAAATTGAGATAAAAATGATATGTTTCATAGGGTTTGTGTAAATATTAAATAAGCTAATACATGTTGAGAACAGTGTCTGATTTATAGTTAACACACATACAGATGATATATACATTAGGCTATTAGTCAATTGGCCCTCTAATCTGTTAAGATTCATTTGGCAACATATACAAAATATAATGGTTTCACACCACCCAAAGGATGGACATATTTGAAACTCGGACTTGAGGGGGATGGGCAAGGGCAACACATGTAACCTAAACATCTGTACCCCCATTAATATGCTGAAATTAAAAAAAAAATATATATATATATATATATATATATAATGGTTTGAGCTAGATTTTCACTTCCTAACTGGATGTTGTATACAAATGGATTCAAGTTTTTAGGGAAGAAAAGGACCCAGCAATGTCATTGTCTCTATTTGACTGTCTTCGGGCAGGCAACTTCCCAGCTGCCCTGACAGGGGGGATACATCCACTTCTGAAAGATCTCTTTAGAAGGGAATGTTTTAATCTCTATTGGCAGATAGCAAATAAATAGCATTGGAAATTTCATATCCAGATGAAGGGTGATGCTTAATCCAAAGTGATTTATAGCTTGAGCCACATGGTTATTATTGACAATTCCTTTATTAGATCTTTGGCATTTTTCCCAGCCATAGCTTTTTCCTAGCCTAAATAAAAGAAGATCAGAAAAAGTCAGGTACTGAGACAATTAAGGAGAAAGCAAGAAAAATAGAGTGTGCAAGAGGGAGAGAGAAATAAAGGAAACATGTTAATAGATGACAAAGTCAAATTGACTGCATATAGAATTTTTGTCCTTTTGTAGTTCGTGATGTACTACAAAAAAATATTTAGAAGTATCTATGGAATGTTTAAATTGCTACCTTAGGATAGACTTATAATAAAATGAATAAAATTCAGAACACTTTTAAGTGTTTCAGGCATTTTAAATGTCATTTTTTAAAATTTCAATTTTGTATTTTATAATATCTTTTATATTACAAGATTTAAATAGTAATAAATGTTCTTTTTTTCCCTAATTGAATTTGATTCCACTTTTGGAACCTATTCACATGGCTTAGTGTGTTCATAGAGGACACCATGCCTCTGATTCTATTAACTACAAAAAGATGTCTTTTAAACTTGTGAAACAATGGATAGCCAAAACAGCATGTTTACTAATCCTGCACTAGGACAACTAGGTATTTTCTCTGTCTTATCCCTCAGTACCTGCTCTCAATATCCTTCTCCAGCTGTCTCAGTGCATACAGCATATTGATGTACAACACACTGATGGATTAACCCAGCTCCTGCTATAGCATCTACACAATTGCAGTTACTCACCAACATAGTCACTGGAATGTTGTATGAAAACTAATAAAATGGTTAAATCCCTTCTCAGAGGAAACAAATAGTCAATTTAAAATATCAGAAAATGTTAGGCATGAGTCTATGTATTTGATAGGCATTTTTTTTTATTTCAGGATATTATGGCGGAACAGATGTTCAGGTTACGTATGTTGCCCTTACCCTCCCTCCGCCCCCCCCCCAAGTCCGAGTTTCAAGTGTGTCTGTCGCTCAGATGCTACGCATCGCACTCTTTGTGTATGTATATACCCGTCTCCTCCTCCCCCCTGCCCGACATCCAATAGATGTTATTCTTATATGTGCACTTATGTGTTGATCAGTTAATACCAATTGATAGGTATTTTTGAATTCTGCAAGGATATGATGTGACAAAAGAAAGAGAGAGATAGAGTTAGAGATGGGTGAAAACAGAAAGATGGGGAAATATCTCATGCAAGTCCTTTAGGAGATAGTAACCACTAAAATTCACTGGAGAGGGGTGTAATACCTACTAGACTGTTTTATAAATATGCTTTTGGTCTGATTAGGGGTCAGCAGACCTCAGCCTGCCTTACTATCCTTACCTTTATAGGAATAGTCTATAGGCTCCTGGCCTATGCTATCCAGCACCCATGTCACCTTGCACCTCTCCTTTGCAGCATTCATTCTATCTCTGCTCTTTCTACGCTCTAACATCTGTCTGTTTGTCTAGACAAGTTTCTTGAGGGTAAGGACAGGCTCTGTGGTTTTTACACAGCTGTGCCCCAGTTCCAAACACAGTGCTAAAACACAGAAATCACTCACTTGATAGTGATTTGATTTAAAAAGTAATAAAAGAATGAACTCCGATGCACATGCAGAACTTTCTCTGGCCCTTAAGTAATTATTTGTCCCAACACCGAAGTAGAAACCAAAGAGGAGAAAGGATCTTACCCAAATCACACAACTCGACAGTGGAGAACAGGAATTTCAATTCTGTGATCTTGACTCTTATTTCAGTAAAATTACCCTACAAACTTCCCTTGAGCAAAGGAAAAAGAGCCAGTTTTGCCTGAACTGATATAAACATCTGCCTGTGGAGAATAGATAAGCCAGAAGAGCCCTCACTCGCTAGGACAGAAAAAGTGATGTAGTCACTTCCAGCTCTCCCTTTTCTCCTTATCCTTCTTCTCCCATCTAATGCTTCAACTAACGATAAGTGAATAAAAACAGATGGATCTATGGTAACCACCTAAAGAAGCTAAGTACATACATACATGTATGCATACATATGTAGGTACACATATACCTATGGAAGCAGGTTTGAAGGCACATATCCCACACTATCCTACCTACTTTGTTATAAAGAAAGCAAAGAACAGACAATATTCCTTCATCCTTGTCCACTCACATCACTCAAACTGTATCTCCATCTTTTTATCTTTCTACTTGCATTACTATAATCACAACAACAATGATGGTAGCCATGATGGTAATATGTCAGAAACTGGTTTACTTATGTTCTCTGATTTCACCTTAACTATAACTTAGAAATACAGGAGGTAAGGGATAGAGACAGAATTCAAAATTATGTCTTTCTGACTGCAAGCCTGGTCATTGTAACCACTGTCTTAAATTACAACTACCCATACTGGCTGCTGCTTTGCTTTTAGTGCTTGTCCTAGTCTGTATACTTCACTTTTTATTAATTTTGAGCAAATTTTACCTTTTAAAAGGATGGATACAGTATTATGTGTCTTAATTTTATATCATCCAAGAATGACCTTAAATCCATGACACAGGACTGATAACATGAAATCTAAATTAATTGATAATAGTCTTCAACCACTTTCCAGAGATATGCATTCATTATTTATTTATACAACACCTTTTTCTACAAATGAAGAAATTTAGAAGGAAAAAACACACAAAATCATCCTATAACATATATCAAAAATAGTATCAGTAGAATGAGAATTAAATATAAAACAAGAAGCCCCCAAAAAAACCCATGAAAAAAACTCTAGGAAAATTCTTGATCTCTGGTTGAAAAAAAATTATAAAGAAAATACTAATAATTTCAGTTACATAAAAATTAAAATGTGGAGATCATAAAACAAAATAAAATAATTTAAGAGTAAAATACGTAAAAAATTATCATCAGCTAATATAACAAAGATCAAAATTTTGAATTTTTAAGGAGCTTGCTCAAATAAATAAGAAAAACACAGAGCCACAAAGAAAAAAGGGACAAAACATTGACTTTTTTCCCATGACAGTTTAGTTGGTATGACTATATCTTCTACCATAAACATCTATAAGTGTACAAAAGATTCAAAACAACTGTTTTCAGACATCAAACAAGAAGCAGAACAGAATATGACGACACATGCAAGAGAAGCAAATAAGGTGATCCCTAAGATTGCCTCAGCTTTCTGCCTGGAGGGAGGCATGTTCTAGAAAATCGCATCTGATGAGCAAACTTAAACAGGGCACACACAGCACCCTTGCTAATATTAGGGGATAAAGATCAGAGTTTGAAGAAGCAGAGGTGAGTGGAATTTGAGGAGTACCCAAGAGGAGGAATCCACGAGGAGGAAAACTGAAGAGAGGAAAACTGAAGAGAGAAAGTTTTGGGAATCTCCACAGGAGCCCTCTTGAATCTTTGAACACAAAGCAGTGCATCTTTGGAACAACAGAGCAAACCAAACAGAGAAGCAAACCAAAGAATAATAAGGCAATATTGGCATTGTCCAAAACAATAGGGCAATCAGCTGTAAATTAGCAAAGACTAATAGCTCAGTGTGTTAACAACAGTAGCAGAAAGATTACCAGAAAGATGTGAGAGAGACAGACAGACAGAGAGAAAGAGAGAGACAGAGAGAGAAAGACTTATCTCAAAGAGAGCTATAGTCTATAATTCCATATCCAGTGAAAATATCATTCAAAATAAAGACTTTTTCAGACAGATAAAAGTTAAGAGACTTTGCCACCAGCAAGTCTGCACCTGATTAAAGGAAGTTCTTTAGGTAGAAGGAAAATGGTAAAAGATGGAAACTGGGTTCTAAACAAAGGAAAAGAGATTGCCAGGGATAGTAAATATGTGTGCAAACATAGAAGATATTTTAATTTTTTAATTGATGTATTTCAGGGTTTATAACAGGTGTAGATGTAAAATGTATAACAGTAAAACAGATATTGGACCATGGAAATTGAAATTTACTCTTTTAAATATTTTACTTGAAACATAAACTAGAATAATAGTGTATGAAGTTTGTGGTAAGTTTAAGATACATATTGTAAACTATAGAGCAACCACTGGAAAAAAACAAACAAAAAAAAAGAAAGATAGCTAATAAACCAATGTATAGATAAAATGAAATAGAAGAAAATATTCACCTAAAAAGAAGACAGGAAATTAGTTTAAAAAGTAACAAAGAACAAGTGGAACAAATAGAAAACAAATAGCAAAATGGCAGATTTAAATCCAAAAATATACTTAATATAAGAGTGTTCATTTCACTATTATACAGAATAGCCCCCCCCAAAAAAACAAAAACAAAAAACAAAACCCAGATGTCCACAATGGATAAACAAATTGTGTTATATAATTAAATACTATTCAGTAATAAAATGGAATAAATTATTAATAAACCCAACCACATAGATGAACCTGAAAAACATTATCTTGCACTAAAGAAGCTTGTCACAAAAGAGTTACATACTGCATGATTCCATTTACGTGGAGTTCTAAAACAGGAAAAACTATTGTGAAGGAAATCAGACCAGTCGTTGCCTCTGGCTGGGAATCTGTGGACAGGAATTGACCAAAAAAGGGAACAGGGGAATTTTCTGGGATGATGGTAATAGTTTATATCTTTATAGTGATATGATTAAATAAGTGTATGCATTTTCATAGCCTCTTAAAAAGTCTACTTAAGCTTTATGTATTTCACTCTATGCAAATTTTACCTCAATTTAAAAAATATTTAAATGGAGAGAACAAGTTAATATAAGAATACATGCAATGGACCAATACAGAAATGGAAAAAAAAAATCAATCTTATTAGTAATGAAAAGGTTCACTTCAAAACAATGAATTTTTTTCTTACTCCAAAATTGGCACAGAAATTTAGAAAATAATATTCAACACTGGCAGGGAGTGGCAAAACAAGCATTCTCATGCCATAGTGATAAGAGACTAAATTGGTTTAGCCTTTGTGGAAAGCCTGTGGTCTAATATTTATACTTCCAAGTATCTATTAAAAGGAAATAAATCAGAGTTGTAGATAAAGATTAATGTGAAATAAATCCTCTAAGCCATTATTTATAATCAGGTAACATTGGAAACAACCTAAATGCTTAATAAATTCTAAGGGAAACAAGTCAGAAAACAGAATTATATATTCATTCTGACAAAACGTAAGAATGAAAATGTAGTTAAACTAGAAAGGAATTAACAATAGTATTTCCTGTGAATGATGGTATCATAGATGTATTTGCACTTTTTCATATTTTCTCAATTTTCTCCAAGAAGAAAGAAATCCCTATTTAAAAAGACACACAGAAAGACTAATAAAGAGAAAGTCAGAGTCAACATACAAAAATAGAATACAAATATGCTAAAAAAAAAAAAAAAAAAGGAAAAGCAAGGATGATTCTGAAATGCTTAGGAGACAGGGAAGAAAGGGAAAACATAGTACATTACTCTCTTTAACAAAAAGGAGAAAGAAAATGCATGTCTCAGTGGAGATTAAATGTTTCCAGGACCTTACTCTAAAATCTGTCTTCCCACTTCTTCTTTCTTATAGGTCTCCCCTATTCTCTCTTCTCTCTTTTGTTATTTGTGGAATGAAGGTAGAACAACCATGTTTTGAGTGATCACTGTTCTCTATCACCTTAGCAAAAAGGTACCAATGGACAGATCAGCCATCAGCGCTCACTTGGATTTCTCAGAACTTCCAATTAACAAAATGTCTCCACTGAACTGTAAGTTGCTTGAGAGCAGACTCTGTGTTTGCTAAATTCTTTTTCATAAGATTCATACCACACTGCCTTGAACCTACAGGTACTTACTAAACATCAATGTTGTCTAAGAAACTTTAATCTGTTTCAAGGGAATTACCACTAGGATTTCTCTAGTAAGCAGGTACTTGTACCAGCATCACAGTATCCCAAGACAATGTAGAAAACATAGAAGAAGAAAACATAAAATCTCTTGCAGGGAATCAATAGCACTACTCTTGAGAAATAAGAGTGAAGCTACTTAATTTATTTTAAATTTTTATTCATTAATTTTTGAAACACAATTCTCTATGCAGGGCCCAAAAGGATACAAAAATAAGAGAAAATAAATTAGAGCCAAATGCTCTTTTGTCTGAACCTAGCTCTGTCATTTACTAGCTAAATAAAGCAGACAGATCTCTTAAGCTTTTAAGTCTGAGATCCTCATCTGCAAAACTGTAGTAATAATGACTGTCTCACAGGGTTGTTGTGAGGAATAAATAAAATAATGTTAGCAAAGTGTCCAACACCTTGACTGGCACATAGATAGGTAATAAGTGTTAATTTCCTAAAGAAAATGTTAATCCTTCCCTTTAGGAGCTTACTACCTAGCAAAAGATGTGAACATTTATTTAAGAAATGACCATCCACGGCAGGGAATGTTGTGACAAGAGTAATTCTTTGAGACTTGAAGAAATGAGAGATTATTTTTAGCTTCGGAGTTAGGGGGTGGACACTAAACACCTAATATCATTAAACGTATTTTTACTAATCCCTAACTCTGTTAGGCAATGTTCTGGCTTCTGGGATACAGTGGGCAGCAGATAGAGTCCTTACCTTCAGTGGAAGTATACATTACTGGAAGGTTGTGATAATAAACACATATACAAACAAATAAGAAATTTCAGATGGTAAAAAGAGTTGCAAAATAAAAGGGTTACATGACACAAAGACTAGAAGCTAGTCCAGGGAAGTGCTGAGAAAAGGCCTTTTTTGAGGCAACATTTTAGTTAAGATTTGAATGAGGAGGACAGCCATCTTGGAAACACATCAGAAGTAACATGGATAAAGCGGAAAACCCAACAGAGCTAAACATCTTGCTAAATATATAGGTGCTTCATAGGTCACTAAGAAATGGGGCAAAAATAAAATAATGACCATGACTAACAAGGGAGGAGAAAACCAGGAGTTAAGTATTCTAGTAGATTTGGCTAAATAACCACTTCCTTCTCCCCTGAACTTGCTATTAGCTTAAAAAGCAATAAAATAGAGATCCTGTGAGAAAGTACTTCATGAAGAGAAGTCTGAATTTTAAACACATAGTTTTGCCTCACTATGAGATGTGGTCACTGTTGGAGATCCCCTAGTCTTTAGGGCTTTCAGCCTCAGTTTATAAATTTGTTAAGTTCCCACGATAATTTCTCCATTAAGCAAAAGGGAGATCGACCTGGTAATAATAATGCCACTTCAGAAGCTGCAAGTGCCCTATTTCATTGTTGTGTACTGGCGAATATGGGTGATTATTTTTTCTCTCCCGTTAAGCTCTGTGCATTAGAGAATTTTAAAGAGCCCTTTGATGACTGAGCGAAGCAGTTTTATTCCAGGCTGAATTGGCCAATCACTTCTTTATACAACAAGAGCTTGTGCTTCTATCCTAAGGGGGCACTTTCAATTCACTTAAAGGATAGCAAAAGGTCTAAATGGCATCATGGAGGCAAAGCAGGAAATTGGGAGAAATTGCCTGCCTAGTCAAAGAGGAAGGAACGACCAACCCAGAGGGCAATGGGGCATTTGCTCAGCAGTCTGAGGAATAAATAAGTATATTTTTGTTAATCTTCCAAAGCAAGCAGGAGGCAGAAGTAACTTGACCTTGAGAAACTCTCCCTGGCAATCCAGCTAGTAGGTTATAAAATTAAGTCAATTTATTGGATCAGTCAACACTTCTATAAAAACAAGGAATAATAGCTTAGACTAGAACAGAATGGAATACCGTCGAGTATTTCAGAATATATAACACAAGTAATAGTATTTTTATGATACTTTTTCTCTGATATGTGTGTGTATGCTTTTGTACTAAGTCACAATGTAAAATTTATTTCTTATTATTGGCTATAGTCAAAAACTTTTAAAATCTACTCTTACAGGGGACATCCCATCTTGAAGAGGACAAATGGGCATATGCTCTCCAGTCCCAGGGCATATACCTACTGAACGCACAAGCTCAGAATCACAGAACATCTGAGTTAGAAGGGACCATGAACACCATCTGCCATCTAATCTTGCCATTTTACAGATCGGGAAATGAGCTAAAGAAATGAAATCACTTTCCCAAAATGACAAGGCAATCAAGGCATGAACCAAGTTCTCTTAACTCACAGTTTAGTGCTCTATACTATTATACATTATACTTAAAGTCATAGCTTAAAATTAGAAAGGGATTATTCTGAGTTGTCCATGCAATTTCCTGTCACTGCCAAAAGAAAAGAGAGTTGTCTTAGACTCTACGAGCACAGGACCCATCATTACATGAGGTCATCCTTGCCCACGCATCCCCCAATGAGTGCAGTCTGACTTATTTGGAACCTATCAGTTTCTTTCAATCTCTCCCATCTTCCCCAGAGACTAACTTACAGTGAGTCTCCAGGGTTTGCTGCTTAGAAACAATATGGTACATGAGTCAACAGCTCAGATGCCACAGTCATTTAGATCTGGATTCAAATCCTGCCTATGAGCCCTATGATGAAAGAACCATGTCCATCTTGATTACTGCTGGATCCTCAATACCATACACCATGATCGAGACTGTGCAGGTGCCCAATGCATGTGTACTGAAAGAAAGAAGCAAAAGGATAGGAGAACAAGGTCTGCCATTTGTCAGCTATGTGGCCTGGACAAGTGACTTCACATTCATGAGCCTCAGCTTTCTCATTAAAATGGAAATGATGCAAATACTCATAGTGCTATTCGGAGGATCAAGTGAGAGAATACAGATCTAGAATTTAGCATGGTTCCCAGCATATAGAAAATATCAGTAGGAGCTTGCTGTTACTATTAACTCTCTCCTATTCTACGTTAGTGATTTTAGACTTTTAACTCAGTAGAACTCTGTTATTTTTTTAAGGTAACGCACATATGAGATAAAAAGAAAAACTTGTCTGGAGTGCTGCTGGTTGACCTCTCCCCTGTGTCCAGCAATGTCCTCCCGTCATCCCCTCTGAGGAATCCCAGAGTTGATCAGAATTCTGCATGAAAATTGCTCCTCTGAGCCATGACCTTTCTCACTTCCTGGCTGGATTACTGCTGAGGCTGAGATGGATTGCTGATGCCAGGGAGGAAATGAAGCCCCTGCAATGAGCACCTGTCAGAGCCAAGCGATTACAAATCTCCTGGGAGACAGCCTCCCATTGCTCATGTACAACACTGAAGGTGCGTTTTCAGAGCCAGGGAATTTCTGACTTGCAGAAAACACCATGTCCTGTGAAGACAGACAGTGCATGAGGAAAGAGTTCTAAAACACACCCTAGAACCTGTGGAAACTAACGTCAGAGTCATGTGCAATTCTACTAAATTTCTGGAATTTATTGATTGCCCCACATCTAACAGCTTCCTCCAGGCGCACATTTGCATATGGAAATGTGCAATGCTTTTTATTCATTCTCGTTTCTTTCTTAATGTTAAATTAACTGGGCCAATAAACCGCAGGAAGTATTACTTGAAATCTGACTTCGATCACTATTAACATAAAATATTTAAGCATGCATGGAAAGCATATTTCAGCAGCTTGTCCTGGAGAAGAGCAAGTAGAATGGAGAGTCAGAATTGCTTGTCGGGTAGGAAAGGAAGGCTATTAAAGCTGCTCTCTAGCCAGCAATGAGGCCAGTGAAACCAAACATGGGGGCTTCCCACTTTATCCAGAAGAGTCAGAGATTCTAAGAGAATAATTAAGAGCCTTAGCCCCACTAGATAAATGGCAATTCGAGCCACTGGTTTAGGTACCATTTTTCTGGTTTCTCCATCTGTCAAATGGCAATCACACCTTCTACTTTTCAGGGACATTGTGAGAACAGGATAATGTATGAGACAGTACATTGAGTTCCTCGCCAGCACGGCACTGTGTTCAAACCAGGTATTTTCAATATTTATTCTGACACTTCATCACTATTTCACTGAAGCTGTTAGCGCCTCTCAGACTACCAGGGTGATGTAAATGCACAATGTTAGGCTTTAAGTATTTTAATGAAGGATAAAGGCTTTCACCTCTTTCCACCTCTTTCCATGATCTCTAGAACAGTTTTCTGAAGAGTCTAGCATTAGATTTCCAGAGGATAAACAAAAATAATTATTATAAAAAATGCCAATGACACAGGCTCGTATTCAAATATATCTTAAACAGGACCTGAGCCAGTGTTTTGAGTAAACATACGACTGCTATAAACACATGACTGTTACCAGCAGAAAGAGAGAAAAAAAGGGGTGAATCATCTCACTAAGGCTTGGCAGTGGGGCTTTGGCAGAAGCAGAGGTGCTGCGGTGATACAGGAGATATGATGAACAGTGACTTACTGGACAGCATCTTTTGTGGGGTTCCTCTAACCTCCTCCCCATCAGCCTTCGAACTCCTGGATTCTATTCTCTCTGTCACCTCCTGAATCTCATAAACCAGTTCAAATAGAAAGATACAATCCCAGCTATCATGGAGTCTGCAATCTAAAGCAGGTCACAGGCTGAGAAATCTAATAGTTATTAGTGCTTTGATGAGCTGAACTTTCCGAATCACCTACATCAGTTATGTTCAGTAAATATTGCTGAGACCTCACTATTAATAGAGAAAAAGATTCAAAGTTAAGTGAGCACCTACTTTAAAGAAGCTTGTAATTTAATGAATCATATTAACATATATACAAATAATGATGAAAAACAAGTCACACAATGTTCTAAGCTCATTACAAGTATTATCTCATTTCATCTAAAGAATAGCCTTATCAAATAATTCCATTTTACAGGTGAATAAACTAAAGCAAAAAGAGGCTGGCCATTTGCCATGATCAGTCACATGGCTCAGCAGAGCTAGAAGCAGGATTTTAACCCATCCGGTCTGGTTTTAAGGTAAATATTCCTAATTGCCATGTCTTGTTCCTAGCAGAAACGAAGTAAGGTAGGAACACAAAGGGAAGAAAGAATAAGTGTTATTGGGGCAATTATCACTTATTCCTGTATCCATTCGATAAACATTTATTGATTACTTTTTATCTGTTTGATGTTGGGGATGCTAAGATGAATTAGATACATTCTACTTTGGAGTTGACACACTAGTTAGGGAAAAGAATAATTAAATGAAAAGCTGATGATATTATTAAAAAGAGAGGATAATTTCCTTCCTGAAGGAAAGTGTACTTGAGTGGGGCCTTGAAGGATGGATAGGACACTTACGACCTGATAGGGCCATAATGGCCTTGTTTAAAAGAAGGTACAAAGGTAGTAACTTTGGAAAGATAGACAAGCCCCTAGAAATGATTGTCTTGGAAGAGGGGAAGTACCTTGTGCCCTTCAAATACACAACTTCTGGAAAGAGCTGGCCACGGCCCTGTCTTAAAGTATTGCTTCCCTGACCTCAAAAAGCAGATAGTGTCTACTGAGTTAAGAACATGAATTTCACACTGCCCTATCTCTGTGTAACAATGCCACGCTTATGTTTCCCCTAATTGTATAAGAAACTCTCCCTACAGTACAAGAGAAAGAACATGCTATGCTATAGAATCTAGTCAAGGTCAAGGAAACAAAATAATATCCTTACAGGCTTCAGAGGGTAACAAGAACTTTGGAGTTTTAAACTGTTTACAATTGACATATACTCCCATGAATCTTTCCATGATTAATATCTATCTTCTGGAAATAATAGTCTTCATTTGAAAGCATATGGACCACCTACCTCTTATCTCATAAGAAATACATATTTTAGAATTCAAGTACCATACAGAATTTTTCTTTCAAGATATGGAGAATTTTTATTTTATTTAATGCATGGTTACAGAATAACAGAATGCCGAGGTTTACAATCAAATAATCTAATCTTTTGTCTTTGTGATCTATGAAGCAGATACCCAGAGAGCCTAAGTGACTTGCCCAGGGTCAGAACCCCTTGGTAAAGTCACCCAAACCACATTTAGTCAAAGTAAACCCTGTGTTCAAAATATCAAGGTCATCACTTTTCAACATCTGTTTTTGTTAGTGTTTTCCTCTGCCAGAAATTTCTTTTCTTGTTTACCTCTCACTTCCCATGGACATAGGTAGCTATATGCTGTCAAATGCCACAGGGAAATGTCCAGTCCTCTGAGGAAAATACAAAATATACTCATTGACAGCCAGAAGAGTACCTTTCACCTGGAACACTTAGTGTGGGTGCTACAGAGAGAAAGACAAAATATTTAAGGCAGAAACTCCCACAAATCTTTAGTGGCGGTGTGAATTGCACCAACCTGAAAAGTAAAAAGCATTTCCACAATATATACCAAAGGGCACACACTTAGTTATAAGTTTGAGGCAATAATCCCACCTTGATGAATATATCCTAAGGAAAAAAATCTAAAACAATGAAACAAAGATGAAGCTTTATGTATCAGGATGACCATGGCGGCATAATTTACCATTGGAAGGGAAAAAAAACCCTAGTAACAGTTCTTTACTTCAATAAGAGAAAGGTTAATTAAATTTCAATGTAAACAATCAACAGAATATTATGCAGCTATTGCAATTATGCTTACAAAGAGTTTTGACAATATCGTGTAGTGGCTAAGAGCGTGAATTCTGGTTTTAGTCTCAGTTTTACAACTTACTAGCTATGTGATTTTGGGGGGCAAGTTATAATGAACACTATATACATATTAATTACTCTCCTTAATATCATTATCTATGCTAACCTAGTGCAACAAAATGTTTCATATTAGTTGGAATGTATTAAGTAGAATAAAGCACTATACAGGCAAAAAATATTTATATTATGATCATGATTATAACTACATAAAATAAGGACATTATATAACTACATTATATCAAGATAATAATTTATGTGTTCCCAACCCAGCCTTATGAAATGTTTTTATTATAGCCTTTATTATAGCCTTACGGTCCACCCCTTTCCTTGCCCCTACTCCAGCTCTACCACAAGTAGGAAGTTGTACCCATAACCAGAGACTTTGAGCTATAAAAGTAGACACCCAGGCCTCATTCTCTTTGCTGTCCAGTGGGGACCAGCACTTTTCCTGAGAATGAACCAGCAGGAATGGCACTCACCAGTGTCCTGCAACCTTCGCCAGCTCACATCTGATCCATCTTTTATGGGGATAATTCTCCATTCATTAATCTAGGATATTCTTTAGTTCCCCAGGATTAGAGAGGGATGCTCTGGACACCACAGGGGTAGAATAGCGGGTGGGGACACCTGACGATGTTGAGACTAGATGAAACCAGTTCACGTTCATGATCTCTTACCAAGAAAGAGCATGCCGCCCCTGTGGCTGGGATTCCACCATAATTGTAACACTAAACACACACAAAAAGATTGGAAGGAAATATACCGACATGTAAGCAATGATATTATGTTTTGAGCAATTTTTCCTCCTTCCTTTTATTGTTCATTGTTTTCAGAGATTGTTCAACTGAACCATATTTTAATTTTAATAATGGGGGAAAATTAACTTTTTAAATGTGTAAAATGTAAGCCTTCTTCAAGTGTTTGAAAACAGCTTAGATGGTGTGATGTCAAATAAAAATCATAACTTGACACTTTTTTCATGTGATAAACTTTCTAAAAGAAGTCCCCTGGGTATCAGCAGCCTTAAAAATCTGGGATTTAGCTGTGGGAACAAAGAAGATTAGAGCTGCAGATGACACAAAGGGGAGGGAAAGCCGGCATAGTGAAAATATTACTAAAAGCCAACATATTTTTGACAAACTGATGTTCACAAACTGTCCCAAATATGTTCTGAAAAATAGTAGACTCTCTAGAATGAGAAGGAAACTTAATGAATCCACGTGGAAAGAGTATAATACGTGAAAAGTCACATTTGTAACTAAACTTTGCCTTTTAAAACACCCTATTGTCAAAAAAATAAAAAATAAAAAATCCCAAATGAAGTAATTCCTTCAGTTGGCTCACTGGTCACCAGTTTTTTTATTTATTTATTATTATTATTATTTTTATTTCAGGGTATTATGAGGGTACAAACATTTTGGTTACATTTTATGTCTTTGCCTCACCCAAGCGAGGGTTAGAGGCGTGGTCACCGGTTTTAAACCTCTGCAATATGTTTAAAGAGAAAAGAATTTCCACCACCAAATACATTGGGGAAAATGCTGTTTATCCCATCCTAATATGAGAGTGACTAACTCTGGGGAAACACTCACAAGGTTGTAAATATTCTCCTAAAATGTGGCGACCACTCAGAGAGGATGTCCTAAGACGTTTGCAAATCTTTAAGATTTATAAATACTTTTTAAATAATGTAATTGTGCTCACCGAATGTGGTGACATCTGAGAAATTTCAGGGACCTCCACCAGACACTCCCTAAGCACTGCATTCCGTAGAGTTGCGTTGACAACACCTGGCTCGTTTGTCATAGTCAGTCTTTCACCAAGGTCTCTCCATTCTTTGACCTAAATGCTTCTTGAGTCCGTGCCCTGCTCTTCATGCCCACTGCTGCTGTGCTATTCTGACCGACACTGTGTCTTGCCTGGATTGGGGAATGAAGCAAGATCATGTGGTTACTAGCGTGGATTCTGGTTCTAATCTCAGCCTCACCACTCACAGTTGTGTGACACTGAGCAACTCATATTTTAATAAATAAAATACTCCTCTTATCCACTTCTGGCTTTTACGCCTGCTCATATTTGCACTGTATGCAGAAGTATTTAAGGTTAAGGCTATTTCATCCACTGGTTAAAAACCCTCCTGCTGTATCTACAGCATCTCCTCCAGTCCAGCCAGCCAGTAGGTAATCTTTCAAACATTAATCTAAAATGTTAACTCTCCTTCTTAACTACTTTAATAGCTTTTCATTTCTCTTAAAATTAAGGCTAAATTTTATATATAAAAAATTCCTGTCCCCTTCCCCACTTTCATCTGCTATCACCTCCTCTGCTGTGCTCCATTCATGCTGAGTTTTCTTTTATTCTTTTTTTTCTTTCTTTCTTTATTTATTTATTTCAGGATATTATGGGGGTACAAACATTTTGGTTACATGTTATGACTTTGTCACACCAAAACCATGATTTGAGGCGTGCCTTTCCCCCCTACAATGCTCACTGCAACCATTAGTTGTGAGTTTACCCACCCCCAATCCCCAATCCCTGAAGAATATTTCTACCGTGTGAGCACCATAGTGTTGATCAGTTAGTGCCAATTTGATGGCGAGTACATGTGGAGCCCATTCTTCCATTCTTTCAGTTCTTCAAATACTGGCTTCATGAGGGCGGGAACCATGCCTGGGTTTGCTCATTATTTTATGTGTAGCACCCCATGGAGTACCTGGATGCTGCTGCTATGGATAATAACAGCTAAAATTTATTAAGCCTTTACTGTGCCTTGGCTATGATGCTAAGGTGCTTTATTTATACTATCTCATTAAACTCTCACCACAACTGTATGGTTTCAATGCTATCAGTATCCACACTTCACAAACAGTGAACTAAAATCTAACAAGGCCAAGAAACTTGTATAACATTGCAGAGTTAATAGGTGCTATGATTTGAATGTTTGTCCCCTCCAAAACTCATGTTGAAACATAATCCCCAATGTGACAGCATTGGAGGTGGGGTCTTTAAGACTGACTGGGTCATGGAGACTTTGCCCTTATGAATAGATTAATCCATTAATGGATTACTGGATTAATGAGTTATCATGAGAGTAGGTTAGTTGTCAGGAGACAGAGTCTGTTATAAAAGGCCAAGGTGGCTCTTTCTCGGAACCCTTCACCACATGATGCCCTGCACCACCTTGGGACTCTGCAGAGTCACCACCAACAAGAAGAAGTCCCCCACCAGATGTGGCCCTTCAACCTTGGACTTTTCAGTCTCCAAAACGGTAAGAAATAAATTTCTTTTCTTTATAAATTACCTAGTCTCAGACATTCAGTTATAGAAACAGAAAACAGACTAAGACAATAGGTCACAGGGGATTTGAACCTAGGAAAGCAAATTCCAGAGTTTGTGCTCTCAGTCATTCTGACAGATGCTCTGTGTTTGTTGAATGATCAATTGAATAATTGCCCATTGTCAGAGTGATAATGATTTGGTTCTCAAATGATCCAAATCAGTGCATCAGCAAAACTGTGAATTATCCCATGCCAGTGGCCTTTGGAGATGTTAAAAATAGTCAAAGTCAAAAAGGTTAAAGCCATGAAAATAAGACACTTATTAAAGGAGATCTAAGGTCATAATCCTGATAGAAAATTCATCAGATCCCATTCACTCTAAGTTTTTCTATCTTTCTTATTGAATGTGATGCTTTTTAGGAGAATGTATCATACCTATTCACCTCTGTGAAACTAGAATGACAGTTGACACAAGACCTGTCCATGGTAAATATCCAGGTACAAGTAGTCAGATTGTCAGGCTCGATTACTGGAGAATATTTTAAGAATCTGAATTTTAAAAATGAAACCAAAGAAACTAGAAGTTCTTGAGAACTGGCTGACAAATTTCCTAATGGAAAAAATTCAGATGAGTGCAGGGATATGAATGGTTTCAGGTCCATTCATCACGGAGAAGGGGAGGCAGTGGAGGGAGATGATTAATATAGTGGGCTACTTATAAAGAGGAGGGCATCCTATGATCTCCATCTCCTCTGAGAGGTAAGTAGGAGGATATGGCTTAATTCAATGCAGTGATATCTGGGTTTTAAAAAGTGTAGTGCCAGATTTCATATTTTAATAAATTATAAAATTTTTCTCTTATGTATCCCTGGCTTTTATACCTGTCCATACTTGCATTGCATGCAAAGGTGTGTATAGCTGAGTCAATTTCATGTACTGGGTAAGAACATGTAGTTGCATGCTGCTCAGACTTAATCTACAGTTTTACCTTTGCCACCGCAGGGACAGTTTATGTCAATCCTCTAAGCTTCTGTGTCCTAGTCTGTGAAAAGAAAATACTTATACCTCCCTCTTAGAACTGAGAACAAAGTGAGAAAATATAAAGTACCAAACCTAGTGTCTGGCATATAATCAGGATTTGATTAATGATAGCTGCTATTATTTTCCTTTTCATCACTAATGTTATCATTAAATTATTTTTATGGGACTGTTCATTTATTTTAGCCGAAATTGTTAAGAGCAAGTTGGAAAAAGTAGTCATTCCAGAAAGAAAGAAAGAAAAAATTATCACACAAAAGAAAACATCCTTTCTAAAAGAGCTACCATACGTTGGAATCCTACGCTTTTGGACTGTAGCTAAAAGTAGGGATTCTCCAGTGAGACTGCCTGGGTATATATATCCAAGCTCTAACTCTTACTAGCTACATGGACCTTGTTCTCTCTGCACCTCAGGTTACTCATTGTCTTAGTCCATTAAGGCTGCTATAACAAAACATCATAAACTGCGTGGCCTATAAAAAATGGAAATTTATTTTCCACAGTTCTGGAGGCTGGGAAATCCAATATCAAGGCACCAGCAGACTTACTGTCTAATGAAGGCCCACTTTTTTGCTTCATAGATAGCACCTTCTCACTGTATCCTTGCATGGTGGAAGGGCCTGCTTAACTTTCTGGGATCTCTTTTATCCCAGGGCACCATGTGTATGACACAGTCCCCTCCCAAAGATCCCACCTTCTAATACCATTATATTGGTGATAAATTATAAAATGGTGATTAGGCTTCAATATATGAATTTTGAGGAGACACAAACATTCAGACAATAGCATTCACCTATAAAATGGGATAATAATAATACTTTCCTCTTAGTGTGTGAGGATTAAATGAGACAATATGTAAAGTGCCTGGCACATAGTTAAGTGCTTAGTAAATGCTAGCTGTTATTTTCCTGGGCATTATAAGAAATTATTCAACCTCTTTTTATGTAAAATTTTAGGATTATATGTTATAAAGGATATGATCAGAATGCTTTGGGGTAGCTCCAATTTTTGCATTAAAAGTTAATTGAGGCATATACAGTCATAATTTGTTCTAGAAGTTTTAAAACAGGATCCTGGCTACACAGTGACATGCTAATATTTGTGTAAAAAGAGATAAAGATTATGTATTTGATTTTATACAAATATGACACAAAAGAGCAGTTCCCAAAATGTATAAGCTCTCAAAGCCCCCAATATACATATGCAAACGTAAAGGGCAATTTGGGCAAAAGAATGTACTTCTTTTCCCAGACATGCAAAATGTCCACTTTTTTAAAAAAGGTAATTAAAACCTGCCTATCAGTCCAGGCTAGCAAAATAATCTTCTTAAATAAATATATTCCACATGGATTTATGCTGTCTCATTGCTCCAATATACTTTTATAACATTTAGTTTACAAAAATTGACTAAAGAGATGCTTAGTATATTGCTTTGCAATGCAACATTTAATTTTATAGCATGGGTAATGTATTTCTTTTTACAAATGTATCAGTTTCCTGATAGCATCAATAAGCTGCTTCAAAGTCATTAAATACTATGTGAAAAGCCAGCAAAGCTACATATTTTGTTACTGAAACACACAGATTAACTTTCAGCTCATAAAGCTACTACATGGGTTACTTGTTCGGTGTCTGCTGCCCATACACTGAAGTTTGAAAGGAAAGCTCGGTCAATTAAAAACTTTCAATGGATTCTCAGTACCCATCAGATACAGATGAAAACATCTAACATGCACTCAGGGCTCTGCAGAATGCAGCCCCCGTTACCTCATCAGCCTGTTCCTCTTCCACCCCAACTTCTAAAGTCCTTCCTATCTCTGAACCTGCATACAAACTGTACACCATTGTCTGCTTGGCCATCATCCTTCCAAACCAACTGCTTATATTAAATTCCTATAATGCAACATCAACCTCACAGGATGGATCAAAAGGAAAGTCAGCTAATTCTGATACCTTATTAGTTCAACCAATGATTATTTCCCCATGATAGATAACCTTTCTTGACCTGGGAACCAGGTCAAGTTCACAGTCATACACTCCTGTGATATCCTGTATTGCTGCATAGTATGCATCACAATTCCCATTCACTTATTATTTGGAGTGACACATGTTCCCCCACTAGATTATAAAACTCAGAAGGACAGAAACCATGTTTGTTTTTGCTTTGCTTTGGATTCGCTTCCTACACTAATTCTTGACACATTGTTGCCTCTCAGCGAATATTTACTGAGTGAAGTTTATATTACTCCTGGAACAGCACAAAATGTCAAGGTAATACTATAATGATCAGCTTGTCTGGACACTAATTCACAGTGAGTGTTAAAACTAATATTATTTATTAGATAGGTGTCAAAGAAAGGATGCATACTTAGGGACCACATTTCAAATCTCAGCTCTGGCACGTACTAGTTTTATACAGTCTTAACAATAGTTTCTTTGAATCTCACTTTTCTTATCTATTAATTAGATTTAATACCAGTTTTCTCACACAGTTCTTTTGCTGTTAAAGAAATAATGTATATAACACACTTATGATGACTCCCTACCGATTACTAAGTAGAAATGCCTTTACATTAAGAGTAATAAGTTGTGGCTCCTCTCCCTGTCCTTGCTAAAATAAACTACATCACTGAGATCATAAATGGCATTAGGGTAATGATTGAAATGAAGAGCAAGTTGTGTTTTTATAGAGAAAGGTTAAAAATAACTTACAATTTCTAAAATAACTTACAATTTCTAAAAGTTCCTATCTACTCATCCAATTAGGAAGAGCTAAAGGCCAACTCTTCTTGAAAAACTATTTGTTTTCACATCATTTCTTATTCTTTCACTGAGGTAGAGTTTGAGTAACGAAGAGCAGGAAGGACAAACAGTATAAAAATCATTGTATGAAATGACAGAAAGCTTTATTAACATGCAGCAAATATACATATTCATATATATTATTATACATACACACAGATATATATATATATATGAAGGGTTTTTTTAAGGCTTTAAGAGGCACCATAGGGTAATCAAGACAGCTTTGAAATTTGACATGGAATCAAATTGCTTCAGCAAAATAGAAATAACTCTCTTACCCACAGAATTGAGACAAAACTCAAAACAAGCATATGCTAAGTGCCTAAAATGGTGTCTAGCTCAAATGTTTAACATGTTCCAAAAAATAACTACTTGGGTTTACCCGAAAGTTAACAACACCCAGGAACTTTGCCTTTTTCAAGGCATTTTAGAGCCTCCTTGCTCCCAAACTCGTTTCCTTTTGATGAAATTCCTACAATGTGATACCAACCCCATGGGATGATCAAAAGGAACATGTCTGACATACTGTGCCTAAGTGGTTCAAGGAGGAAATTAAACCCTTTACTGTGTGTATAATTAGAAATAATGTCAGTGGCTTATGATGCTATCACAAGATAATGTCATAAGAAAATGGTTTCCCACTGCTAGATAAACTTCAAAGTAAAGTTGAAGAACTGTAGAGAATTGGGGGAGGGGAGTGGAGAGAATGAAAGTAGCATTTTGGAGGAATAAAAGAAAAATAAATAAGACCCTTCAAAAATATCTTTCTTCCTAGAACATACAGAAATCTTGGAAATTGAACCATAAACTCTATGATAGAAGAATAAAACATTTATTGATTACTCCTTAGAGAGATCATTTATGCCACTTCCATCACATTTTCATACCTATATACTCTTTAGACATATTTCTTCAGAAACTGAGAAAGAAATGTGGAATCTTACAGGTCACATTCCTCCCTGCCCCCTCACGACCTATTTATTATTTCTCCTTCTCCAAGGGTGAGTTCGGGGCTTAATCTACTCTCATTCTCAGCAGCTTGCTGTTTTAAAAGTCTTAACTCAGAAATCAGATTTTCAAATCTGGTTGGCTTTCTTTAAGGTGGCTTCGATATTTATCAACATTGTTATCTTTAATAACTTTCTACCATGACACACTATAACCTCCTTGCATATATTATCTCCTTTAAGTTTCACAACAACCTCTCCAGGAGGTGTTTACTATTATTATCCCTATTTTATTGATAAAGACACTGAGACTCAGAGAAGCTGAGTGACTTGCTAAAGGTCGCCCAGTGTTAAGTGGGAGAGCCAAAGTTCCAAACAAGAGCTGCATGGCTCCACCCAACCCAGGCTATTTTCTGCATCTACTTAATCATGCTTAGCAATTGATTTCACATGACCTTTCTATTTAGTTTGGCTCCTGTCCATGACAAACAGCCATG
>NW_012144744.1:759952-805679 GCF_000956105.1 Propithecus coquereli | reverse complement strand
TTGCCTTTGGGGTCTTCTTCATAAATTCTTCGCCTAGGCCAATGTCTAGAAGAGTATTTCCAACATCTTCCTCTAGAATTCTAATATTTTCACTCCTTAGATTTAAATCTGTTACCCAGCGTGAGTTGACTTTTGTGAGATGTGAAAGGTGTGGAACCTGGTTAAGTCTTTTACATGTGGCTATCCAGTTTTCCCAGCACCATTAATACTAGCACCTTTTAAATTTTAATTTGTGAAAGCTGTTGATGTTGACAGCCATAACACCTGCCAGAAGAGAATGGTGTCCCCTAATGCAGGGTCACCAAGGCTCATTCCAGCAGAGTAGTAATACAGGCCATAGTTAACAGTACCTATTTTTAGAGCAAATATCTAAATATATAAATAAATTACATAAATGAATGAGAAATCATGGCAAAAGGTACACTGTCAACTCAACACCCTAATTCTTCATAGAACAAATCTATAATTAAATCCAATTCCCATTTGTGGCACCAGATAAGATTGAAAGAATTCATACCCCTTTTATGCTTGTAGATTTAAGTTCCTATTGTCCCTTAAAGGTTATTATGTTCTAGGGTTATGATGGCAAAGTTGGGAGATATCATCACTGCTAGTGAAAAACTTCCACAGACTCTTTTCTTTCACCTACGATTTAGTAACCTTGTGCTCATATTTTTCGATAGTTTCCTTGTCTTTGGATCTGGCATGAATCCAACTGCAGAGTATAACCTATGATAAATGATGGAATGAGCTTCCTCATTTATTAGGTTAAGTTGATGAGAGTTTCATCTGACTAAGGGTCACTGAAAGGAGAGAACTGAGGCTGTCAATTTTAAAGGGAAGACTGCTCTCAAAACACCCAATGAGAAAGAAAATAAAAACATCAACATACTGCAATTAGTGCAGAGGCTCCTAGTGTATGTGAAGAAACAGATGTTTCCTGAACTTTCCATCATAATTATTGTTATACTTCAGGAAGATTCAGAAAGGAGGTGCTTACGAAGTCATGAACAAGTCATGAACTAGTTTATGCAGTTTATTCTTTGATTTTCAGCTCTATGTCCTAACATGATTTGTTGGATATACCTTTATTCCACCAGATGTTTCACTTAATTGATCCACTCTTATAGATGAAATGGCCCATCATGTCAGTAGACTGACCAACTGTTCCAATGAATTGATTGTTTCATTGTATTGATAATTTGGCTTGACTGAAACAGGAAGCTTTTGCGTATGCAGAATTCTGAGTGTGATATCCAAATGAAAAAAAACTAGCCTCCAATGGACAAAAGATCCAAAGGCATGAGCAGGCATTTCAGAGAATAGAAAAACACTGGCTAATAAACATAATCTGAACCTCAGCAATAATAATTTTAAGAAAACAAATGCCAATTTTCACCAGTCAAATTGGCATACAGAATTGATGCAAAAATTATTCATATCCTTTGATCCAGTAATTTTACTGAAAGCATGGTCTCTTTGGAGAACAATCTTTCATATGGAGAAAAAAACCACAGTGCACTAAGATATTCATTACAGTGTTAATTATGATTATGAAAATTTGGAATCTTAAATGTCCAAAAGTATATAAAATGTTTATATACTTTTTACATGTAGGTTTTTGTCATTATTTAAAATAGAATAATATGCAGCTATTTTTAAAAGGATGCTTATGAAATGTCTGTAATAAATGTAATATATACATACATAAAATCCATATTGTCTAGACCATACAGTGTATACATTTTGGTAGCCTTTGTTCACCACTTAGCTTTGTAGCATCAGTCTTTTGCCCTGCCATTTATCATATTCTTTTCATGTTTTAGAAGTGTCCTTTTGATAAACACACTGCTGCATTTTACTTGCTAGAATGGCAATTATGATTAATTTGGATGCATTTATGCTTGTCACCCATCAAGCATCAAATGATGTTCTAAGTACCCTTAGAATCCATGTGCTTCTCAAGTCTTTTACAGTGTAACAATCCTCTAAATAGCAGATTTTTACTGCTAAATTAAATTTAAAATTCAATTACCATAAATAAGGGATAACGCATCTGCATCTGTACATTTTTTCTCACTGAGCTCCGGGTATGATATCATTTCTAATTTCTTTAATGGCTGTTGTCATTTCTGAAGGAAGATGGACCCTACCTTTGAGCATAAAATTAAATGTTCCTTACTTCCAAAAACAATTAAGCCTCAAGGGCTGTATCTTGGAGCCAATCATAATACCCCCGGCATTTTGGTTCACTAACAAGTCTTGGAGATACAACTGGCTTTCTCACCTAAGAAATAAAATCTGGACTCTTTCTTGTAACACAGAAGTCCTCTCCATTGTGCATCCTACTCACAGCCCTGTCTTCTTCACTGTTTCCCCACATTGTTTTTTTATAAGACCAAAACACCCAATGCCTTCTTGCTCCTGTTTACACTATATTCTCCACCCTGGAATATCACTTCTTATCTTCTCCTCCCCTCCCAATCTTCCTTAGAAAAATGTACACCATTATTTATTAGGGGCCTCCTATGTGCCAGGAAGATTTGGTGGCACTTGGGTACATCATTAAACAAAACAAAGATTCCTGCCTTCACTAGAATTTTCATTGTCTAGCAGGGGAAATAGAATAAACAATAAAGAATGACTAAGTAGGTGATACAGGATATTGGAAGGTACTACGTGCTCTTTTACAAACAAAAAGTAGGGTATGGCAAGGGAGAATAGGAATGCCCAAGATCCAAAGTAAGCTGGGAAGAAACTGTAAGTTCTAAATTAACGTAGAAATATGGCTGTAGACTTCTTTGCTTTAAAGGAGAGTTTTAAAAAAATTCAGTCAAGAGAAGCTGATTTGTCCAAGATCACATAACCAGTTCGTTCAGTCCTAAGGACTGGAACTCGAGTCCCCTGAAAGTCATTCAGATTTTCCCAATGCATCACTTCTGTGTCACACAGTGGTAAAAGGAATAAACTTGGGAGTCAAAAAGACGAGGGTTTAAGCCCCAGCTCCATCACCTAAAGCTTTCTTATCTAGAAAAATGAAGATAATTACAATACAGGTACAAATCTATCTATATAAGTAAGTCAAAGGAAATGATACATAGGAGGCATTTAGTGTGTGGAATGTATTATTAAATAAAAATTCAAATCAAATGGTATAGTAGTTTTGGGTTTTTTGTTTGTTTTTAATCTCATTAGAATACCTAACACTTACACTATAATAATGGACAGTAGGTTCTAATTTAAAACTTCATAATTTAGAGGGACTAAATGAATGGGATGAATATCCTTATAAAAGGGCTCAAGATTAAAGGGGGGCACTCTCTTGCCCTTCCGCCTTCTGCTATGTGAGGATGTGGTGCTCATTGCCTCTAGAGGAACAATAAGGCACCGCCTGGAAGCGGAGACCAGCCTCTCACCAGACGCCAAACCTGCCAGTGCCTTGATCTTGAGTTTCCCAGCTTCTAGAACTATAAGAAATACATCAATGTTCTTTATAAATAAGGTATTTTGTTATAGCAACACAACTGGACTAAGACAGCATCTATTATATGCAAAATTTTATATTCCTCCGAGATCTGTCATATGTAAGCTAAGTACATTGAAACTTTTCATGCCAGTAGATTTTCATTTTTTATTTGTTTGTTCATTGTTTTAATGGAGCTGACTTCTGAGAGGTTTCAATGAAAAAAGAATCAATAATGCTTAGTGACCTAAACCAATCAGATCAAACAAAGCTGGAAGTCACAATAGCAGATGAAATTCTCTCTCAAGCACCGAACTGACTTGGATATTACTTCAACTTTGAGAAAAAAATGACTTTTCACAATATCCTCCAAATTTTCTGGAAGAATAGATGCTTCAATTTCTTCCATGATATGGAAAATCATAGCAATGAGGAGACAGGTATGTATCTTATGAGAAGAACATCTTTCTGTAATTTACCCAGTCTTCCAATGAGAGCAATTTGCAATATATCTTAAGATATATATTCTATCCACAAATATGGATTCATATTTTTTAGATACCCATCTGGTAGCATAATATTTTCTCCTAGACTCTAAGCACCTTGAGGGAAAGGCCTATGTCTTACACAATTTCATTTTTATTCACAGCACCTAGCACAGTCCTTCACTCATAGTAGGAACCCAACAAATGTCTAATCAACACATGAATTAATAAACATCTAGTGCCTTAGCTTACCCTTAGCTACTAAGAAGAGGGTCCTGATATACCACAAAAGAGGAAACCATTCCCATACATTTCTGTCTAAAGGCAGAAGCAAGGATAACAGTTTCATAGGTATTGGTGGCTCCTTGATAAACCCACCTCTCATGTAGATTATCTTCCAAGTTTAATTTTGGACTTGGATATATGACTTGTTTTAAGTTAATGACATCATCAAATGTAATGCAAGCCGTGCTTGATAAGCACTTGCACACTGAGACTTGGTTTTCCGGAATTTTCCATCTTAGAACCCATAACTATGCAGTAAGAAATCCTGTCCAGCCTAATGGTAGCTGAGAAGACACATGAAAACAAACAGAGACATCCCAGCCAACCAGCACCAACTACCAGCCATGGGAATGAAGCCAGCTTAGATATGCCAGACCCTAATGGGCTTCCACCTGATTGTAGCTTCAAGTATAATTCCAGCCAACAACATATGGAACAGAAGAACCACTCAGTTGAGCCCAGCCAAACCCCAACTCATGAGAAATAATAAATTATCATTGTCTTAAGCCATAACACTTTGGGTTATTTGACATGCAGCAATAGATAACTGAACCAGAGGGCAAAGTGTAAAATTGAAAAGATCACTGGCTTAAGAGCCAGACATAGAATCTATACTGCCTCTGCCACCCACCAGTTTTGAGATGTCTTGGCCCATTGCAGATCCTATTACTATCTCAGTTTCTTCATCTGAGTGCATAATGACACCTACTTCAAAGCATTACTGTGAGAACTAAACGAAATAATGCTACATATAACAAATGCCCCCACAATAGTTAGCTATTGCTGTGAGCAATACTGGGGTAATATAAATAACATGGAATTAATTTCTTTAAAATGTTATTGATGCAAATCTCATTCAGTAGTTCAACCTGACCTACAATATGTCACTATTTCTCACCTTCCCCTAAGCCTCTACCAGATCCACACATAAAGACAGATGTTAGAAGAGTAAATGGAAAAGCCTCTATTTTGGACTACTCAAGGCCTCTATAGCTTCCTGACTGCCCCCCCTCTTGACCTCCAATCCTGTTCTCCCATGATATTCCCTCATGAACACAGCGGCTGAGGTGGTAAGTGATCTATCCAAATGTATAAATCATATCTCATCACTCTCTACCTTTAAACCTATCCACAGCCTAACTATGAAACTTAACCCAAAGCCTTTTCTCTGGCTTACAGGGTCCTCCCTGACTTGTCCCTGCCTTCCTTTGTCATCACTTGGTCCTCCTGTTTCCCCTCTGCAATATCCTCTCCAGCCAGACCAGTAAGGATTCTCCAAATACCCCAAACGCACATCTGACTCAGGGCTTTGCCTTTGCTGCTCCTTCAACGTGGACCAGACATTCACATGTCTCCCTGGCATCATTCGTAGATCACTTCAGATGACAGCTCAGAGAAGCTTCTTCCAATCAGATAAATAGCCCACACCCTCAGCCCTCTTACCACGAGTGGTTCTTAGTCACAATAGCTATGTTTTGTTTTGTTTCCTTTCTTCCTAATATATACAATGTGACATAATACTCATTATTTGTGTGTTTGCAAACTCATTGTCTGTCTTCACTGAAGAAAGGTGAAAGTCACAAGAGGTCAGGGTTTCTATCTTATTCATTACTTAAGCCCCTTTGCCTAGAGCAGGAGTTCACAAATTGTGGCCCGCAGGCTTGTTTTGGTATGGCACATGAGCAAAGAATAGCTTTTACATTTTTAAATGGTTCAAAAAAATTTTTTTAAATCAGATGACATGTAAAAATTATGTGAAATTCAAATGACAGTGTTCATAAACAAAGTCTTCTTAGAGCACAGACATACTTATTAGCCTACATGTTATCCATGACTCCTATTACTTTAAAATGGTAGAACTGAGTAGTCCCAAGGGAGACCACATGGTCTACAAAGCCTAAAATGCTGACTATCTGATGCTTTACACACACACACACACACACACACACACGCGCAGAGAGAGAGAGAGAGAGAGAGAGAGAGAGATTGCTGACCCTGATCTATAATAGTGTCTAAGTTCCTACAGGTGATCAACCTATATGAGTCCATGAAAATTTTTAGAAAGAAAAAATATCAAACAGTGAAATTTCCTAGGACCCGGGCACAGTCAGCATCTGACCAGGACTACTTTTCCCCATGAAAAGCCAATTAAGTACAAGTTTCTGACTTGGTGCTTGGAGGTTTTCCAGGTTCTTTACTCTCCTCCAAATGCGCTGTCTTTCTGTAAGGAGAAGAATGCAACGTCTGCACTCTCATCAAGTGTTCTAATTGATCCGCACACAGAGTAAAGCTAAATGAACAAGACTGGAGATGCTGGAAAAATTAAACACAGATTTCTTAATAAAGCTGAAAATAGCTTAATAAAGCTGAAAATAGTCTCCTGGCATCCCAAGGCGTGTTTATTTCTGTTTAAATAGATGACTTCCCATAGACTGTTATCAGCTCAGCGGGGATCCTGGGAGAGGAATACTCTCCTCCTCCTGTGCACGTTAAGCTCTTTTCTGATGAAATCCAGCCGGAGACTGTAAAATGTATCTGCCAATCTGGATAAAAACTATAACCATGGCCAAGTAATGCTAACACCCTCAGCTGCCCGCTTCTGGAGTGCTCTAAACAGATACAAAATAGCCTCATAGGAGACAGAAGATGGAAAGTTCGATAATTCTTTTTGGAGAAAGGTATCTTCTTGGAAAAAGAAGAGGAAAGTATCAGGTGAAAGAGTGATAGGGCCATTCTCATTAGAAATGTTGCTGCTGTTGTTTGTTTATTTACTTGAATTTGAGGAGCATGGTGATGCTTTGGCCATTTCCCAATGGTACCCATGGTCCAGAGGGTACATGTACTGCTACTACCACAGAAAAGTGGTAATTGGAACTACTATAGACCCTGGGCAGAAATTGGCCCATCAGAGGCTTCTCGGAGCTATCAGCAGGAGTAGACTGTGCCACCAGTAGCAAGAGGCTAATGGATAAGATTTCAACTGAAACTGCAAGGCCGTTTCTAGAAGAAGTAAGAGGTCAAGACAGTATCAGAGAAGGGAGTTCACTCTGGAGCTGAGCATCAAAAAAAGGAAGGTGAGAATCATTCACTATCAAGGAAACGCCTGAGAAGAGATTAAGGAAAAAAAGAAGCATGTTGAAAAGAACAAATGATAAAATATGCTCTCGGAAAAACTGACATTGGGAAAGAAAAATGAAAACAAATAGGAAGGCTTTGAAGAGGCAGTGACTGTGCTGAAAACTAGCTTGCGGAAAATAATGAATCTTTCTAATCGTCAGAATTAGAGACAACTACAATGAGATACCTAATCAGGTTGATTCATCAATGTAAAAAGTCCACCATTGGAAAAAAAATCAGATATTTACTTTAAGTCTTAAAAATCGTGTTACATAGATAAAAAACATAATCAGGGCAAACTTTTGTAGGTAAAACGAATTCAACAATAATTATAGAGTACAAAATAAGAAATGATGAGGGAAAAAAGGAAAAGCTTTGCATATCAGGTAAAGGGCAGACAATGGTAGCCTTCCCAGCCCTGAATGTGCTCATGCTCTCTCTCTCTCTCTCTCTCTCTCTCTCTCTCTGTCTCCCCCTCCCTCACTTTCCTCCCTTCCCCTCCAGACATGTTTCAAGGCTCACCTGAGGCATAATTTACTCTCGGGAGGTTTCTCTGATTTGCTTTCCCCCATCTCCAGTTCTCTCATAGCGCCCTGCTTATACCTCTACTACAATACTTATTACACCCCATTATGATTGCCTGCTCATTGTTGATTCTCTCAGCACAACAGTTCTCAAAGCTGTGTCCACACTGCTTATACAGTTTACGGCTCAAAGCAAGGACTCAATGGAGGACAAAACAACATTAAGGAGCAAATGGATGAATGAAAGAGTAAATGGATGAGGTTACTGTGTCAACCAGGATCTTGCTGCTGGCAAGAATAAAATTGGGATCAAATAACTTAATTCCATCAGAATTTGAATACCTTGAAAAGGATCAATCCAGAGGATTTTCTTACCTTGGAGAAAATAGGTTATTTATAAATCAGGATTTCCAACATCTTTTTCTGTAGCTTGACACAAAGTTGATTTTTGACCCTGTACACCTTTTCACAGAAATTACACCTTTTATAAATTTGAAAGATCAAATCTAGATGAAATCCCCTAGGTGCACTCTAGCATCAGCCTTAAGTAGTTAAATATAATTTCATTTGCAATTCCTTTGCATTTCTTTCCACGGTATTATCTATATATCCAGAAATCCCTATTTCTTCCTTTGCTATTACAGATTTATGCACAATAACTCCAAAATCTCCTTTCTTTCCTTTTCCCACAGAATGCTGCATTTAGGAGGTAATGTAAATGCTTAAATGAAAAGCAATCCCAAATATAATAAAGTGATTCCCTTTTTATCAATGAAAAGATCTAAAGAAAGAAAATATATTCTGGACAAAGTTAAATAACCTTAAGGAATGGATTAAATAGATAGCAATCTATATTTGTTTTATGGGTTAAGTTATTATGCATACTTGTATTAAATATAGTCTATTAAATAATATATTCATGTAGAAATATTGATTTTTTTCCTTTACTATAAGGTCATTAAATAATTTCATTTAGTATCTTCCCATGAATCTTGACCTCAAGGTCTTCCCCAACCCAAAGCCAATTTTCAAGTTCTCTAAAATGGTCTAAATTCATCATTATTCCATCTGTCTAAGTTGTCTGAGATAAAGCACTTTTTAAGTCCGTATTTGATGTCTTTATAAGTAAGAACGCAATTGTATAATATTAGGACTTCTTGTTCTTCACTTATCTAACAGGTATATATTTGTGATCTCTACAATGGGAACAAAAACTAAATTTCATTGAGTTTTTTTATATTTTTCTGTATTTATTTGTATTTTTCCAAGTTTTATCATGGTATAATTGACGATTTAAAATTCTATGTGTTTAAGATGTACAACTTGACGATGTGATAAACACATACACTGCAAAATAACCACCACAATCAAGCAAATTAAATAACAGAATTCAATATTTGCAATTGTGAGACTATACTCCCAGTAATAATTAATAATTCTTTGTTGGGGAATGTTTAGAGTCTTAACATTTTATTTTCCAGATAATTTCAATAAAAATCTCAATCCAACATAACTAATATCATTTTTTCTCCCCTAATAGCTTCTTTTTAAAATAATAGATCTGAGAGAGACCTGGTAATATGAGACCATTTATAAGGATTTGAATTTAAAGTATTTCCTTTTTTTTCTGAGGGATGGAAAAAAGGAAAAATATGAACCATGTATTTAGGCATATATGATATTTTTCTCTCTTTTGTGGCAACATTTATTCATTTACATCTATTTTGCATGAACTAAATTTGGGTTTAACTATAGCAAACCAGATGTTTAAGCTGATCAGAGCACAGACTACAGTCTTCATCAGTAGACACTGTTTTTACTCAGTCTGTGTTGGTTTTTAGGCATTTGCAAAATTGGTAGCAAGACATTCCAATTTTTTTTAATTGCCTTTGTGAAGTTGAGCCATTTTTTTGCACTTCAAATATGTCTCCTTTCTCTTTTCTTTGCATTTCCCGGAGCTATCACAAATGTAATATATATAGCTTCCCGTATTAGTATAAGCAAATTCATTTTGACGTGAAGAACAATTTACCACATTGAGTTCCAATGTTATGCAAGTTGTCAGGGAAACTCCAAGGACCAAGTGCCTCCCTTCAAAAAATTTCTAGCTCTTTAATCAGCTTCCTGCAGATATTATGCATATTCCCAACTGAGCCTTTACTAATACTGTCAGGTTTCTGCAACTGCTGTAATGATCCACAACTGGATACATTTCTTCAAAATCCTCTTCTTACTTGCAAAATTCAGTATTTCTTTGTGTGCACTCCATATTATTATTTTAGTAATTCTTTGGTTTCAATAGCACATCACGTCTAAGTTTTCTCTCTTCTTATCTGCCATTATTCCAAAGAAATAATTTGACTATTTGGTTTACCATTTTTGAAATGTCATGCTTTTTCAATATTTGATGCTTAGTTCAGGCACCAAATAGTCTCATTTATCTGGATAGCCTGCCTTTTTCATTCCAGAATATCTAGGTAATCCAACATTTTGATAAGCGTATAGACACTGGTGCCACTGGCTGGGTCTTACTCTTGGCTCCCTACTTACTATTTCTGAACTTGAGAAAGTTAATGAACTCCAGTTTCTTTGTCAATGGTTAATGTGGGGATTAATTTTATTAATATATGTAAACTATTTAGAACAGTACCTGACAGTTGGTATTTTAAAAAATGTTATCAATTAATTTTCTTATAGGTTATATCAGCAGATAGATGTGGAAGAATGAAAAGAGAACTCCATTTGAAATCAGAAGACTTAGACCCTCATCCTGGCTCAGTGATGTACTAGTTCTAAGATTGAGGCAACTCGCTTTGCATTTCTGGGCTACAGCTTCAGCAAAACTAAGATCTCTTGACGTTTCTTTAATTCTGTGAATCTATGGGATTATTTTCATGAGGAAACACTGATCTATGACTGAATCCTAATCCATCCCATAAAAGTATTAAAAATTCACAATGTACAAATGCTCATGCCCATTTAAATATTTAGGTTCTAGAGCCAAACTGTTTGAGTTTGAAAAGTGGCTTCATCTCCTGTTAGTTGTGTGACCTTGGGCAAATTTCTTAACATCTTTGTCTCTCAGATTTCTTAGCTATAAAATGAGGATCAGAATAATAATCATTGAAAGGGTCAATATGAGAATAAGTTAATAAATGCAAAGTATGTAAAACAATGTAGGACATGTAATAAACTCAATAAATCACAATAACTACAATCACTATTATCTTGAATCCAATTTGGTATGCGTTTAATTACCAAATTGTACCTACTATATGCAATCTACTGTGCTAGGTAATACAAGGTCAAAATATGTTTCCTATTCTAAAGAGCATATGATTTATTAAGGCTAAAATCAATTAGATGAAAAATTAATACAAGACAATGTGAAATGAAGGAGTTCAAATTTGAGACTAGTTAGACAACTCCTTTAAATAGTCTTTGAGAAGTTATACGCACAGAAGAAATGAGACGGAATGAAGGGAATCCTCACAGCATCCACTATGGGCAGGTAGTGAAGACAGATAAGATGTAGAAGGGAAAGAGTCGAGTATGGTAACAGTTGCCATATATTAAGCAATGTCTATGTGGCAAGCACTGTGGTAAGGGTTTTAAATATTAATACATTATTGTGGTGGTAGAATATGCTTCCAAAAATTGCCAAATCAATAGTACTTCCCATTTCATGTGCCCCTTTGCAACTTTAACTTGTCATTTTCCCAGCCAGAGATGGAGTTTATTCTCTTTATTCTTAAATCTATTCTACCCTATTTTAACCAATAGGCTATAGGAGAAATGGTTTTGAGCAATTTCCAAGGCTGAGCTTAAAAGATCAGCCTTGGTCTTTGCTTCTTAGAATACTTCTTCTTGGAAGCCAGGGGCCATGCTGTGAGGAGGCCAAAATAGCCACATCAGACAACCATGTGGAGAAAAATTGAGCCTCCTGACTGACAGGCATCAGTGCCAGCTGCTAGCCATGTGAATGAGGCCATTTTGGACCTTCCAGCAGTCTCAGTGCTACCACTGAAGAGAAGAACCACCTGGTTAATCTAGAGAATCATGACAAACAATCACTGGTTGTTCTAAGCCACCAAGTTTTAGGGTGATTTGTTATGCTGGGATAGACAACCAAAGCAATCTTGCTTAATTTTTACAACAATCCCATGAAGGTAGGCATTTACCTTTATTTTACAGGTAAATAAACTAGATATCAGAGAGGTTAATCAATTTATCCAATGTTGCACACCTCCTAAGTGGCAGAGCTGGGATGAATGTCAGCTATGAAACCTGGGGGACTGAGTGATTTCTAAGACCATGAACCAAAATAGATCTGTAATGAGAAGGAGTTAATTTAGAGAGAAATCAGACAACTTGTTATTGCTATTCTTTGTAACAGGAGAACAGAATTATAAACAAAGCAGGGTAAACTTATAAAGCCTAAGATGAAGTTATCCAATAAATATAATGCAGAAATCTTCTTGGAAAAGTGAGGCAGCCTACCAACCACCTGTTTTACCACCTTGAGGTCTTTAGTGCTCTTCAGAAAGGATTAATCTTGTAAAGAAATGTTCACAGACTAAATCCAGATAAGAGCATTTTGCAATAGATTAGCTCTTCCAGTCCCCTACTCCGAAGTCATTAGGAGTAAGCCAGTCCTCCCTCCCTCTTTTCATCCTTTCCTCCTTCCCCCTCTTCCTTTCTTCCATAAATATTTAGAGTAAGCATAAAATAAAAGCCTGTCCCTCTCCTAGGTGCAATGTTACAGTGACGAATGACCATTATTTCTATGCCAAGGCATGCATTGTATAGTAAGGTTAATGGGAGGAGGGGCATGTAATCACAACCAGAGAGATTAACACTAAATAGGATATACCGAGAGCTCTGGGGACACCAAGAAAGTTATCCCCCTCAATCTCAGCAGGGGATGGGAAGTGGGTAAGTTAGGGAAGGCTTCCCACAATAGATAATAATATAGTTGAGTCCTTTAGGAGAAGAGGAGTTCACCTACTGAAGGAGAAAGGAACTATGTGCAAACGCCTGAACTAAAGAGACTAGATCGTTCTTTAATAATAAATTTTGTCTGCACTCTTTTTGAAGTGCTACATTGTGTTGATACTGGGGTGAGGTGAGGTGGATAAAAGTGATAAACCTGAGAAAGGGAGGAACAGGCCAGAATCTGGGAGGCTTTTCATACTGTGCTCAGGTGACTTTTTCTTAAGGACAAAGGGAAGCCATTTTATGAGGGGTTTTAAGTAGGGAAATGACATAATTTTTTGCCTTTCAGAAAGACCAGGCTGGGTGCACTGTAGTAAATAGATTAAAGGGGACTAAGCTACCAGCAGGATACAAGTTAGAAGGCTACACTTGCAGTAAAAGAAATTTGGAAGTTACCAAGGATGAGAAAAAAGACATTGGTGAAAAAAAAGAGAGGTAGTTAGATTCAAGAAATAAAAAGAAGAAAGAATAAGGGGACATGATGAATACGCAGATATGATTTGCTTCCCTACCTGAAAGTTGGTTACAAACCAATGATCTGTAATAAGTTAGTATAATCCACCCAGTTATCTTCAGCATTATCTTTTAGAATTGTGTATAATGGATAATAATGAATATAATAATTTCTAAAATATACAAAGCACCTATCATGTTACAGGCACAATGCTTTATGTGCATACTCTCAATCTTCCCAACAACCCTATAAGATAGGTACAGTTATCATTTCACTTTACGGATAAAAAAGTGAGGCAGTATCAACCATAACATTCATTTTTTGGTAATTCAACAAACATGTATTACTTACCTTGTATGTACCTGTTATTATGTTAGGGACCACAAAAGACAAGGAAAAAAATGCATGATATTTTTCCTAGAGATGCTCATAGCTAAGTGGAAAAATCTAACAATGGAAATGGAAAATTCCAGTAAAAGTATACAAGATATCATCACAGCAGTCTGGTCCAGGAACTATGGAAGGATTCTGGAGATGACCATCTTTAACAGAGAGGGAAACTTTAGCTCAAATGTACCATGAACTCCCATTGCTAAATGGAAGCCAACAGCTGGGCCACTGTCTGTGGCGGGGCTGTTTGTGCTATGAATAAATTCCCCTAGTCATGAGAAAATGGGGTACAGAGTGGGTAGTGTGGATTAAAGTAGCATGGATTAGCGTGGCACTGGAGGTGGATGGGAGACAGGCTCCAATCCACCCCTTGCTCCATTTGTCAAACCATGCCTCTGGTGCAGGTCTAAGTCAGCCCAGAGGTGGGCACCATTTGGGGTAGTGGCAGCCCTGGCCAGTGACATGCCTAATGTCCAATAAAGAGACTATAATGGTTAATTTATATATGACTGTTTTCTACTTGCCTTATTCTTTAAGAAAGACTTCCAGATAGGGTTGAAGGTAGTTATTTCCTTTTCAAACTAAATCTCCTCAAACTAGTTTTCAGTTTTCTAAACCCTGGCCTTGACTTTACATATAATTAGGAAAGGTGAGAACAAGGTGAGATGATTAAGTCAGAGCCTCCTGGAAACTGTAGGGAACTTTTCATGCTCTAAGATAAATGTCTTTAACTTGTGGCCAATGAATCATGCTGAGATTCAAAGGTTATAGGTGAAGTAAAACATTTCCAAAATACAGAATTCAGTATTTTTTCTCAATCTCAATTCTATCTGCAAGCCATTCCTGCTGACAAAACTATTGTAAGTTTTTATAATAATTGTGTGTGGGGTTTTTCTTATTTTCATTTTTTTTTTTTGGAGACAGAGTCTTGTTATGTTGCCCAGGCTGGTCTCGAACTCTGGGGCTCAAGCAACCCTCCTGCTTCAGCCTCCTGAGTAGCTGGAACTACACACATGTTCGACCATGCCCAGCAAATCATTGTGTCTTTAATTTCTTACTTGAGTAACAACAATTTCTAAGCACTAATAAAATTATGATTATTGTTTGCATGTCCCCATGACCTTAAAAAATACTATAAATAAAATATATTATAATAAAAAGACAATAAACACTTAAATTAGCTCGGTGCTTTTTGTTTTCTTATGCACACTCTTTCTTTGAAAGAAAGATTGAAAGTAAACCATAAAAGACTGTGAAACACTGAGCATGTGGTTTACAATCCATGGTTCTATTTGTGTAGCAGAAAACTGTGGGCCTGGTTCCTTGTTAACTGGTGTTTTGACCTAGACACTCTTGAACCCAACTGGAAGAAATTCAAGAATCCCCTTCTCAGGAGAGCTGCAGCACCCACAAAAGTACATGTATATATATATAAAAAAAAAAAAAACACGAGAGAAAATTCCCAACATAAAGGTCATAAACAAGACCATGGGAAAAGATAGGCTCTCTAGGAGGGAGCGGAAGCATTCTGTGCTAGCTCAGCTTTATGTTACCTTATTTATTATTAAAGTTACAATGTATATTTTGTAGGCAAAGTTTATTTCACTAATTAACTCAATAACAACCTCTAGAGAGAAGCCAGACTTCTCTGTGGGCTGGTTTACTGAATTTTAATGACCCAGATAAAGAGAAAATCAGTGTTCCAGGTTCTAGGAAAGCCCCAGGACTCTAAAAACAGCTCTGATTTATTCAGAGCATCATATCATAGAGAAGTAAGAACTGAGGATTAAAATAGAGAACGTCTTCGATTCATTTACAACACAATAGGTTTGGCTAATTTAAATAAGCAAAGTTTATGTCACTTTAATTGAATGGAAAAAAGTCAGTCCTGATTCACCCCCGCCTCTTCTGAATTGGAACAGAAGCCAGTTTATTGCAGAGTTCACACTAGACAAGCTGGCTGGGGTTTTCGAGGGTGGAGTGTGGGGTAAAGAGTGGGACTTTGGGGAATAGCTTAGCCTCCAAGTCACTGATCAGTTAATAGATATTTTGGGTGTGGTCCATGATGTTTTGAATGATGTCCAGCGTGGTACCCTGGCTTCAATGTTGGGAGTATGGATATCTTTGTTGTCCCTCGATGCCAAGACTGCTATGAGTACAGGTAGCATAGGAGTAGAGTTTGAGATAATCCAGCATAATGCAACTTGCCAGGAGCATGGCAACAGGGTCTGCCATATTCTTAGTGGCTAAATTCTTGCCTGATTGCCTTGAAGCTGTCTCAAACACTATATACGTGTGGCCATAGTTGGCTCCAGGAACAAGGCCTGCACCCTCAGCCAACCCTGTACAGACATTGTTGACAATGTTGCCATAAGGATTGGGCATCATCATGACACCAAACTACTAGGGTCAGGAGATCAGCTGCATTGTGGCACTGTCCACAATCGTGCCTTCTGCGATGAGCTGAGGATAGCAGGATGCCACTTCCCTACAGCACTGGAGGAAGAGACCATCACCAGTTTCATAATGTTGGCTTTTTGCACAGCCATCACTTTTTTGTGACTTTTGGAGAAATTGGTCCATTTCATCTGGGTTATCAAATTGTGGTCATAGAGAATTGTTCATAATATTCTTTCATTATCCTTTTAATTTCCATGAAGCTGTGGTGATTTTCCCTCTTTCATTACTGATATTAGTAATTTCTCTTTTTCTTAGCCTAACTGGAGGCTTATCATGTTATTGATCTTTTCAAAGAACCAGGTATTATTTTCATTATTGACTTCTAATTTAATTCCTTTATGGCCAGAAAGCAGAAATTGTATTAAAATTTCTATTTTTTAAATTTGTTATGGTGTGTTTTATGGCTGAGAATGTGGTCTATCTTGATGAATGTTCCATATGAGATTGAAAAGAATGTGTGCTCTGCTGTTGAATATGGCAATTAATAGATGTCAATTATATCCAGTTGAGTGATGGTGCTGTTGAGTTCAATTATGTCCTTCCTGATTTTCTGCCCATAGGGTCTGTTTGTTTCTGATAGAGGAGTGTTGAGTTCTCTAGCTAAACTAGGGGATTCATCTATTTCTTTTCCCAGTTCTATCAGTTGTTCCTTCACGTATTTCTATGTTCTGATGGTAGATGTGTACACATTAAGATTATTATGTCTTCTTGGAGAATTAAACCCTTTATCATTATGTCAAGCCCTTTTATCCCACATAACTTTCCTCATTTTGAAGTCTATTGTGTCATAAATTAATATAGCTATTCCCACTTTCTTTTGATTACTGTTAGGATGGTATATCTTTCTCCATCCATTTACTTTTAATTTATGTTTCTTTACACTTAAAGTGGACTTTTTTTGTAGACAATATATAATTGGGTTTTTTTTTGATCCACTCTGACAATCCCTGTCTTTTAATTAGTGTAATTTAGACTATTGATTAATTAGTGTATTTAGATTATTGATATGTGTATTTAGATTATTGACATATTTGTTATTGTTTTCTATTCATTGCCCTTGTCCTTGTTCCTATTTTTGTCTTCCACTTTTCTTCTTCTTTTTGTGGTTTTAAGTAATCATTTTATATGACTAAATTATTATTCTTTCATAGTATATCAGTATACTTCTTTTTTTAAAGTGATTGCCTTAGAGTTTGTAACATGCATTTGCAACTAACCCAAGTATATTCTCAAATAATACTATACCACTTCAGAGGGAGTGCAAGTATCTTATAATAGCAAAATAATCCTAATTTCTTCCTCCCATCCCTGTGTCATTGCTGTCATGCATTTCACTCGTACATAAGCATAATCAAATACATGGTTGCTATTATTTTGAACAAACTGTTATCTGTTAGATAAATCAAATTAAGAAAAATAAAATAAAAGTTTCTATTTTACCTTCACTAATTCCATCTCTGGTGCTCTTCCTTTCTTTATATAGATTCAAGTTTTTGAACTATGTCATTTTCCTCTTCACTGAAGAACTTCAACATTTCTTACAAGCAGGTCTACTGGGCACAGAATCCCTCAATTTTTGTTTGTCTGAGAAAGTCTTTATTTTTCCTCTACTTTTGAAGGATAACTTCAAAAGGTACAAATTTCTATGTTGTTGTTTGTTTTTTTTTTCCCTCTCAACACTTACATATTTCACCCTTCTTGCTTGCATAATTTCTGAGGAAAAGTCAAATGTAATTCTTGTCTTTGTTCCTCCATAGGTAAAGTGTTTTTTTTCTTCTTCTTCTTTTTCTTCTGGCATTTTTCAAGATTTTTTCTTTATCTTTAATTTTCTGTAGTTGGAATATGATACACTTGCATGTATCTATTTATTCATTTTTGGCATTTATCTTTCTTGGTCTTCTCTGAGCTTCCTGGATCTGTGGTTTGGTGTCTGACATTATTTTGAGAAAATTCTCAGGCATTATTGCTTCAAATATTTCTTTTGTTACTTTCTCTTTTTCTTTTCCTGACATTCCGACTATATACATTTACACTTTCTGTAGTTGTCCCACAGTTCTTGAACATTCTATTTTGTTTTGTTTTGTTTTTCCAGTTTCCTTTCTTTTTGCTCTTCCATTTTTGAAGTTTCTATTAACATATTTTCAAGCTCAAAGATTTCTTCCTCAGCCATGTACATTTTAGTAATGTACACATCAAAGGCAGTCTTCGTTTCTGTTACAGTGTTTTTCTTCTTTAGCATTTCTTTCTAATTCTTCCTTAGAATTTCCATCTCTCTAATTACATTTTCCATCTGTTCTTACATGTTGTCTACTTTATCCATTATGGCCTTTATCATATTAACCATAGCTGTTTCAAATTCCAGGTATACTTCCAATATTCCTGCCATATCTGAGTCTGGTTTTAATATTTGCTCTGGTATTTTTTTCAAATTGTGCTTTTTCCTTTTAATATACCCTGTCGTATTTTCTAGGAGACCAAACATGACATGACGTACTCGGTAAAAGGAACCATGCTAAATAGGGCTTTAGGGATGTGAAGGAATGATGGGGGGAGGGTAAGCATTCTATAGTCCTGTGATTAGGTCTCAGTTTTTAACTGAGACTGTGCCTCAGAATTATAAACTTCGCAAGTGTTCTCAGCCCCCTCCCCCCCTACACACAGCCTAAGTAGGACACGATGACTAGAGTGGGCTGACATGTATTTTCCTTCCCCCATGTGGAAGGTGAGGAGGGCACTGGAGTTGTGTATTTCCCTTCCTCTGGATTGGTTAGGCTCTGATAAAACTTCTGTAGTTTAGGCTGTAGTAAAAGAGCTTCTCTTGAAGTCAGGCCTTGTTACAAACAGAATGCTTTGGTGTATTTCAAAATAGCTTCTTCTCCCCTCCTTCCTTTAAGAAGAAATTTGGAGCATAGATGGTAAATGGCTGGCCTGGTGTTAGGGAGGCCAATTAGTAGGCTATCACTGTTGTTCCCAGAGTGGTCCCCAGTCTAGCAGGACCACCAGAAACTAATAAGAATTTCAACTTCTTGGAACTATCCCTGGACTTACTGTATCACAATGTCTAGAATTGGGACCTGACAATCTATGTTTTAATGATTCTGATGCATTGTGAAATTTGAGAACCCCTAGGCTATGAAATGGTCCCAATAAGAAATGAGCCGTTATATTAAGGTGAAGACAGTGAAGGAGAAAAGAAACACTTTCAGGGATACTTAGGAGACACATAGGACTAGGCTACTTACCTAGGAGACATTTATCATTATTCTTAATGTATTTAACATGTTTGGTGAATGACGATACAATCAATAAAAATGCACAATGCTGGAAGAAAAGCATGTTGGATAAAAGAATAGGATTGAAAATGAGTACAGTTTCAGACATGATATGTTTTTGGAGCCTGTAGGACATCCACATAAAGATGCCCAGTGGGTGGCTTAATAAATGAGTCTGTACTGTAGAGAAAGAATCATGGGTGATGATATAGATTCAAAAGTAATCAACATATGGGAGAGAGTTAAACACACAGGAATATATGAAACAGCCTAGAGCAGAGGTTTTCAACCTTTTCTTCTGCTGTGACTCATAATAAATGACATTCATAGGAGACACACTCCCAGGAACATACTCAGATTGTAATAAAAACCAAACACATATACTTACAAACAAAAGTAGTTGGCCAAATAAAGGAAAGGGCTCCCAAATTGTTTTTATAAGTTGTACTCACAAAAGCATTTTACTCTCAAAGGATTAGTAAAATCATATATTTAGTAACATCGAAATGTCATTTTTTTAGAAAAAACGTATATACAGCTAATCTTATACAAAAACTATCTTGGACTGTATTTTAAATATCAAATTAAAACCCCTACAGGTAATATAAGAAAATAAGCATGTACCTATAAAGATTTAAAATAATTTATCATTGAAAAGGATAGCAATTAGTATTTATATTTACTCATGATGTTAATACAAATTCTAGTTTTGGACATGTCATTTGGATGATCACTTTGCCTTTGATTTGGAAATTGTAACTACAGCCTCATTATCATACTATGCTATGAAGATGTAGGTGCATACATGTTTTCTTCACCTCTCTTGTTTATTAAAAATGTATCCACGGGTAAATCAAGGAAACAAATACAACTATATATCCACAATTTACAGACTATTTCAAAGTTACCATAACTATTAATTACATATCAATAATCATAGCTCATGGATATTTTCAGCTAATATAAAATAGCCTATGAATTATGAGCAATTTACTTACAGCTAACTCTAATTCCACCTTTTCGCACACAAGCCAGCACACACTGTTGAAATGCAATGAGTAAATGTGACAGTCTTATGATTCTTTGAGTGAGTCTAATTAATTAAAAAAGTAAATCATTCACAAGACCTTCTAACAATGCTTATAAATAGGTGAATAATTTTGACAGGTCATGACTTATAGTAACATTGTAATGTGTCATGCCACTAAGGTTAAGAAGGACTAAGCTAGATAGAGGATTGTAGGGAAAGAGAAAAATGATGGCAACTAACCTGGGGGTCATCAATATTTGAATTCTTAAAGGAAGATGACTAGAGAAGAAATGAGCGAGTTTTAATTTGCATCGCCCTGATGAGTAGTGATCTTGAGCGTATTTTCTTATGTTTGTTTGCCATTTGTCTATCTTCTTTTGAGAAACTTCTGTTCCTGTCTTTTGCCCACTTTTAAATGGGGTTTTTAACTTTTTTCTTGCTGACTTATTTGTAAATTCTAGTTATTAGTCTTTTATTGGAAGTGTAGATTGCAAATATTTTCTCCCATTCTGTAGGTTGTCTATTTGCTCTATTGATTATTTCCTTATTGCAGCACAATTGACAATTGCAAAGATGTGGAATCAATCCAAGTGCTCACAAGTTCATGAGTAGATTAACAAAATGCAGTGTATACATATACACACACACACACACACACACACACACACACACACACCATGGAGCACTATTCGGCCATAAGAAAGGATGAATTAATGCCTTTTGCAGCAATTTGGAAGGAACTATAGACCATTATCCTAACTGAAGTATCTAAAGAATGGAAAAACAAATACTACATGTATTCTCTAATAAATTTGAAATAACTGATGGCCACATAAGTACAAAGAGGAAAGTAAAAGTCATTGGAAATCAAGCAGTGGGGAGGGTGGAGAAAGGGGAGGATGGCAAAACCTTCCTAACAGCTACAGTGAACACTGTTTGGGTGATAGGCACATTTATAGCCCTAACTCAAGCCATGTATGAGAAACATCTGTACCCCATTAATATTTTGAAACACATTAAATATTAATAAATACATGAATAAATAAAAGAAATGAGCCAAAATATAGAAGAGAGAAAGAAGTGTGTCACAGAAACTAAGAGAAGCAAAATATTCAAAGAATGAGTGGTCCACAGTATCTAAGTCCTGTTGATAGGTTAGTAAAGTTAGAATTGGCTATGATTGGGTCACTGACAACCTCCATGAGACCGTGTAGATTAGTGGTTAAAAGCATGGGCTCTGGAGCCCAACTGTTTGCTATGTGCGACCTCTGTCACTTTTGCAAATTTCACGACCTCTTTTGGATCTTGCATTCCAGTGGGAGTAGACGATAGAAAATAAAAATAGATAGATGATAGTTAGACAGATAGATAAATAGACAAGCAAAAAACCCACATAAATGGATCTTTTAATGTCAGGAAAAAGAAATGCTATGAAACAAATATAAAAGCTGCTGCCTTCAAAGAACTTATATTCTAGGAAGAGTGAAAGGAACGTGTCTAGGTGAGATGAGAACTGGCAGTTGGTGCTGAAGGGTTCCTGAGTGACCCAGGCAGGATATAGAAGTGCAGAGGATGGACTGCTTGTGTACTGGGCTAGTAGGGTCAGCAAAGAGACTTCCATCCGATATTAAAGAAGGGCTAGCAGCAGTTAAGTACAGAGGAAGGGAGAGTATTTCTGAGATAGAGGCAGAATAGAAAGGTCTGTGGGGTACACTAAGCACTCCCATTTGGCTGAAAGGAAGGGTTTATGTAGGAAAATAGTGACACACCAATGGGAAAGCAAACTGAAGTCAGAGGGTAGAGGGCCTTTCATGGTTAACTAAGGATTTATAGGACACTCTGAGGGCAGAAGGGAGACATTAAACAACTTCTGAAATAAAAATACAGGGATTTGAAAGATACTACTTTAAAAAGGAAAACATGAGCTTAAAAAAGAGAGAGACAGTAAAGTTTTAAGACCCAAGACCACTTTATACCAAAGCTTTGCCTTAATACAAGCAGAAATTTTAAAACACACACACAGACATACACACTTTTTAAGAAAGCTCTTGAGATTCATTTGATGTTGTCCTAGAGAACAAAATGATTATAAACATTGTTTTATATACTTTTTTTCTAAAAAGAATCAATACATAGAAACTGTTCCATTTTCTCTACCACACAATTAATGCAATTTCTCAACTGTTACACCATCACTATTTAATAATCACACAGGAGCTGACAGATGGCAGAGAACTGTGCAGAACAGGATTTAAAGCAATCTAGAAATGTCCTTGTTTTCAAAAAGAGAATACACATTATACAATACCCATTGAAGAAGCCCTTGTTCGAGGAAGAGCCACCTCTCTTTTTACATTAAGAAGAGTTCCCTGGCTATAGTTTCCATTTAATAAAAGAAAAAAATCCTTCTCTGCAAAAAAGGCATTAAGGTGGGGGTGAGGGGTGATGAATTCACTTTTTTTTTTTTTTTTTTTGGTTTTTTGGCCGAAACAGAGGAGTTCATAGTCTAGTCACGAAAGTGATGTTTAAGCTACAAAGTTAGCCTTTCTTGAAAAGAAGACAGGTGAAGACTCAAGATTACAGGTAAATTGGAAACAGCTTATCTTTTATCCTGCCTTCTAACTAAACATTACAGCCACATGAACAACTCTATTAAATACTTTTCTATTATTTAAGGCCTTTACTATGCCACTCTAAATTCCCTCTCCCTATCTAGTAGGATTGTGGCCTTCCCAGAACTATTCATAGATGTGATTATTATTTTTCTTCAACTTCTATTTTGGAGGCTTTTCTTTTAAACAGGACAAGGCAAGAGAATCTCATTGTGCTAATTATGAATGGATACATGGTCAATGAAGTCCTCTCTTATCTCAGTTTTTAGTTCAACACACACGAGCATTCCACAACTGTTGTCACCAGCTCAGGCAACCATACACTGTGAGTTTTCTCAAAAAGTCTCCATTTCAATTCAAATTCATAGCCCCCATAACATATACTCCACACTTATTAAACTCGTGCAACCCAATTCTGACAATAGGGTTACTATAACTACAAAATCTGGAAGTTTGAAGGGGCTTTCAGAAGCTAGTTATATTAGCCAACTGTTTTAACCCTGTATTTTATAATACAAAATAGGTGTAATCATACAAACTATACATATCTGAAAATATTCTCAAACAGATTCTCTCCAGCCTCACCATCCCCTGCCTGCAAATGCTCTCCCTTCATTGAAGATGGAAAATGGCCTCCACTGGGCACCATATCCAAGGCTTGTGTTGGATGACACTTTATTTCAATCTGAAAAATGTAACTACGTGACAGCTAGTAGTCTAGTCACATCATAAATAAGGAAACTGAGATGCCAAGAGGGTTAATAACTCTTTCTAAGTCAGCAGAAGATTCAGTCTTGGGACTCTTCACCCTAAGCTTGTGCTCTTTTCCCTATATCATGTTGCTTTTCTTCTTCTGTGCTTTTATTTGTCTCCATGTGCTACCCTCCCTGTCCCACCTCATGCCTGAGATGGGAAGGAAGAGTCACTCTCACACGTGCACACACACCACACATCACCATGATAGACTCCAACATAATCTGATAATTATGCAAAACTAAAAAATATCTACAAACAAATTTCCAAGTAAAGATGGTTGGCTAAATGCATGCACTTGCATCTGCTCCTTCTTGAAATCCCGTTAAAGCTATATTTAAAGGTTTTATTTTTTCCTTTTTTTTTTTTAAAGGCAGTGAGAATTATAGAGACAACAAAATTGTGAAAACCAAAAAGCAGATGAAAGAGTGATGACTATTTTCTCAGCACTGAAAAAGCTGAATCCCAAACAATTAGTGAGAAAAGCCAAAAGCAATTTGTTTTGCACCACAGAATGTAAAAGGCTCAGGAATTGACACTACCAGATACTTCTGAGAGTGGCAGCCAAACCTGGGTTGAAAGTCTCTTTAAGAACTAGATACACATCCAGTTCCTTCCCATTCTGACTAGGCAGGTGACTGTTCCTTCACCAGCCAAGGAGAAGATGGGAGATCCATTCTCTGTACCATGGAACACCACACACAACTGAGTGTGGGTTCCATATTGAATACTAGGGAAATAAGTGAAAGTTTACATAACAATCAGAATGCCGAAAGATGGGCTTATATTGCCCAAGCAGGAGTTTAGAAGAACATTTTCTAAGGAAACCAACAAACTAAAAATAAAGTTACTGACAATCAGGTATTTCCCAGGAGAGTGGACCAGATTACCCTATATGGAATTCCACTGTCAACGATCTTATCTCCATTTGCACAGAGCTCTTGATTAGTGTTTTATTGTCCCGCCCTTAAGTATGAGTGAAAAGCCAGGTTCAAACATTTGAGGGAAGATAAACAAGGAAGATACGGGAACTCTATTAAAGGAAAACTTCATTATCACTATCACTTCATTATTCGCTATCATTTAAGGTCTTAAGAATGAAAGGACACCACATTCATGAAACAAAAACTGTATGCTAAGAAAAAAACATAGAAAGAAAAAAAGCAGTCTTGAAAAAGAAAAGAAATAGAAAAGGGGACAAGAGAAATGAAAACCTCAGTGAAAAGATTAGAAGAGAAAGTGAAAGAAATCTCCAGATATTAGATGAAAATGACAAATATATATGGAAAATAGGAAAGAAAATATCATTCTCTGCATTGTGGAACCACCAGGAACAACTGAGTAGGCTCCAAAGAGGAGAGCCAAGAAGCCCAGCATCAAAGTAACAGGAAAGCAGGAAGAGAGAAGGAAGACAAAAGAGGTAGGGCTAAGAGAATATGGGACAAGTCATCAAAGACATAACGTAAGAACATTTATAGAATTTAAATTTATAAATACCTAGATTGAAAAAGTCCACAGAGTCCTCAGCAAAATGAAGGAAAATTATACTCATCTCATCATGAAATTTAAAACTGTGGATTTTTAAAACCAAGGATCAAAAGTCAGAAAGGCCTTGGACTTCTTAAATTCCATACTGGAACCTAAAAGACAATGGAATAACACCTCCAAAATCCTGAGGGAAAATCAATGATTTACAAACTAAAATACAATATCTTTTCAAATTATCAGTCAAGAGTGAAAGTAAGATTGTTTTTTAAAACATGTATTAATATATATTTTACTATGTGCCAGATAGTTTTCTAAGCAATTTGTAAATATTAATGCATTTAGTAAGACAGTTTTTAGAGAAGAAGGGTCTCAAAACCTCTTCCCCTATGTACTCTTTCTCATGTAACTAATGGAGAATGTGCTCCACCAGGCAGAGCAGTCAACCAAGAAAGAGTAAGCACGGAATATGGGAATGGGGCTCCTGCCCCAGGGAGAGGTAAAGGGGCTCCCCAAAATCATGGCAAAGAGATATTCCCAGGACACGAGCTACACAGCAAGCATAGAAATCAACCAAACCATGGGGATATTTGTTCAAGAACATTAAAGAATTCATGTCTTAGAGGTATTCATACAACTGATAAGAGTTAAAGGTTAAATTACGATAAATCCATAGTATATAACACACTAAGATGAATAAATTAGATGATTATTAATGACAAGAACAAATAGTTGTGCAAGGAAGAAAATCATGTATATTCCACGATTCAGTTATCAATAGGACATTCATAGTTACAATAACATAAACACAAAATATTCTTCTAATGAGAAGATGTGTGGAAAGGTGTATAAAAGATAGCCAAATCCCCATCTTATATGGTGGAAGTTAATTTTTTAAAATGTCAAAAATTGGAAATATGGCAAAGTAGCAAAGAAACGTGGTATTTAAAGATATGGGTGGAAACACCAAGAGGATCTGTTAAAAGCATTGAAAGTGGTTGCCTCTAGAGACAGGGAATGGGAAGCTGTTTCCAGGGGATTAATCTTCTTTACAAAGCTTTCTAGAACCATTTAGCTCTTTGAACTACATGTATGTAATAGATTTGATAGAAATACAAATGAAACTTTAGTGTTCATAAATAGATTTTTCCTTTGAGGCAGTAACACGCAAGGGTTAAAATTCAGCAGACTGCTTGGTTTCTAATCCTAGCTCTTTCATTTATCGCTATTTGACCTTGGGCAAATTGCTTAATCACTCTCTGCCTCAGTTTCCTCTTGTGCAAATGGGTGTAATAATATCTTACTCATAGAGTTTTATGAGGATTAAATACATGAAATTTGAACTGTGCCTAGTTCAATGTAAGTTTATTATCATTATTCTTTGCACAAATGTAATATTTGAGGGTGTTTTAGATCACTCTAAACAATAAAAGAAAAAAAACTAAAACAACATGCCATTTCAATTTTATTTCAACCCAAATCGCACATAGTGGCCCAAGATTAAAAAATTCTAAGAACTAGCATACTAACATTCTAAATAGTAACAATTTATTAAGCAACCTTTTGATAACTAAATACAATTGCATACTATGATCACTTATTGAATGGCTATTCAGTAAGGTATAAAGGATTCTTTAATATTACCTCCACTCAAAGAATATTTATAACCCTTAATATTCTAACCTCCCTACACTTAACCATTTGAGAAACTGATGGAAAGTATTAATATGTCTTCTAGAGGAAAATGAATTAACTTCCACTTATAATTCTCCCCTTACCAAAAAAATTATTTAAAAATCTGTCTTCATATATTGTGAGCACTAATTTTTTAATATTTGTAGAGCCAATATGAGAGTGAGTTAAAATTCATTCATCTAAAGTATGCTGAGAGAAAGGGAGAGGCTCCTCAATAACCCTCAAGACAGAATATCATTTTCTCTCATGTAAATGAGGACTCTCTGTCTGCTACAAATTTATTAGTCTGCTGGGTTACCAGTTAGAAGACAGACTGTTCTCTAGCAACTTGAAATACTTTTCTTCTCTGAGCAGTTTGGTATGGGATGCCAAAGAATGAGAATGTGCATACGTAAGTGGCCAACTGAAGATGAATTTTCTGTATGGTTTTTGCCCCAAACTGCCAAAGATTGTGTTAAAAACTAAACACACCAAGATGTTCCAAGCTACTGAAGAGCCATGTTTTGAGTATTCGCGTTGCCAGCCATGTCATCCTGGGCTCCTCTGGCTGTATAAAGGGACACCTAATAACGATATTCTCTTGATACTAAAGCAGTCTCATGGACAGTAATCTTTCTGTTTCCTGAGGCAGCCTGCAATACTGCCTGTCAAATGTAATTACCAGCAAAAGAACAGAAACCTATTACCTTGTTAACATATCCACAATGAGCCAATATGAAATGAACACAATAATGGTGTCATTTGTGGGGAAAAAAAAAAAACCTAGGCATCATGGTTTATGGGATCAAGGTCTCAGTGTCAGAAAGAATATTATGATATAAGACTAACGATTTTCAGAGGCAAATATAATGTGCCAGGTTTGGCTGTTTGGTTTCCTGCTATGCCCACCATGTCTACCACAGTGTCTGGTGCTCAGTCCGTATCTGTTCACAAAGTGAACTGAGAAAGGAGATTTAAAAGATTTGATGGTTAATTTTTAGTACACATAAGTTGCACCTCAGAATTTACTGTCCACATATGACTAGACTCTAAAACGTGATCAGGATGACTCTAATTAAATTCAACTTCAATACAAATCTGCTAAACAGGGTAAATTGTTTCATTGGTATAGAGTGGGTTTGCCACAGCTAGGCCAGCTAAATCCTTAGAAAGAAATCATTTCTGAGAACACAGAAAAATAGTGGTCCATTAGCTATAGTGGTCTAAAGAAACTCCCATCTGGTATTTGGTATCTTCTTTTCTCTGTAAAATATCAATGCAACCATACCACCTTTCTGCTCTATAGGGACTGATGTCCAAAATTCTTATTAGAGCATTCAAGACTTCCTGGCTCCTGGCCCAGATTATCCATTGGTCCTTTTCTGGAACTCTTTTCATCTGCTGTCCACTCACTCTGCAACTCAGCACCATCACATCATATCCTGTTCTCAAAAAGACCATGAAAAATTGTACTTCCGTGACTTTACTGATGCTATTCCTCTGTCCAAAATGTCTACCCTCATAACAATTTGGCAAACTCCTACCTGTCCCTTGAAATCTCAAGAAAATGAGACCACTTCTCTAAAGCCTATCCTGATCCTCTTATTATAGCAACTCACTCTCATTTTTCTTTATAATGATGCCTCCCTTAAAGCAAAACAGGATGGTAAATTATCCAACATTTTCTCCATCACAGATTATAACATCCTCAAGGAAAAGGATAATGTCTTATGCATCCCTGAATCTTAAAAATCTAGTACAGTATTTTGTATATAATAGGTACTCAATAAATATTCATACATGTTAAATCTCCCATTTCTCCCCATCTTCCCACTTCAACAGGCACAATATAAAGGGTTCTTTGTCCAAGACCAGATTTACCTTAGGTTCATATTTGTCCTGTCCTAGGGACATTCTATTTTTGTTCACCTGTCTGCTGGCCTACATTTGACCTCATGACTATGCTGCTCCTGGTTCTGTATTTCCTAAGCTTGGATCAAACTCCTGCATCTCTGAATACTCCCATTAGTAATAATTACAGATACCATTTCCTGGACCCCTAGTTATGCCTATGCTTCACAAACTTACTCATTTAATTTCCAAACAACCCTTGAGATTAAAAAATGGATTCAAATATTGTGACTATGATGTTTATGAGTCAACTAGACTATGCCACAAGGTTGACCAGATATTTGGTCAAACATTATTCTAGGTGTTTCTGTGAGGGTGTCCTGGGGAAGATTAACATTTTGAATCAGTAGATGGAGTAATGGAGTTGCCCTCCATTACCCATGTGGGCCTCAGCCAATCAGTTAAGGCCTGAATAAAGGCTGACTTTCCCCAAAATAAGAGAGAATTCTCCTGCCTGACTGCCTTTAAACCGATACATCAACTCTGCAGATTTGGGACTTGCTAGCCTCCATAACTGCATGAGCCAATTTCTTGTAATAAGTCCATATATATCATTCATACACACGCATACACACACATAGAGTCACATGTGTACACATTTATTCTACTGCTTATGTTTCTCTGGAGAACTTTAATGTTTTGCCAAGACCATGTAGCCAATAAGCTACAGAACTAGAATTTCAATCGAGGTCTGTTTCCACAGTCCTTCAGTGCTTCAGCAAACACCACCCATAGGATATCAAGGAACAACTTTCCTTTGGGCCCCACTTCCAGAGAAAAAGATTTTCTCTTGCCCTTGGATAAAATCTTGGTCTGAAGCAAGTCTCATAAATTTTTCCTCACTCTCAGACAACAGAAAGTCCTGTGAACAATTTTCCAGCCCCAGATATTAAGCCAAACTCAACTTATATAAACATCTGATCATTTTTCCTTCCCTACTTCTGGGACTGGGCACTTACAATAGGAGGAAGTCATGGTCCTTACTCTCTCCCATCCTGTGTGTCTCCTTTTTCCTAGGTTTCTACTGTTTGTTTTTTTTTTTGTTTGTTTGGGTTTTTTTTTTTTTGCTTTTTTTTTTTTCCTTTCTCTGGGATCAGACTGGGGAGAAGAGACTAGCAGAAAGGGACATATCTTAGCTGGTAGGTGCATTTGTCACTTAAGGTAGGAAGCTTTGGTGGCAGATGTACAGTTGTGAACTCTCTCATGAACACTCCTCCCCTACCACGACACTGACACGGGCAATGACTCTCCTTCCAGTAGCTTCTGTAGCTACAACTCCTGGTTCTCTTTCAATCCTTTCTCCCCCTCCCTAACTATTGCTACTTCCAGGAAACATTCTTGACAAAATTTAAAATGGCCCCAGTCTAGAATATTGGCCATGGGGAAACATTCGTGTTTCCTCTGATGGTTTTCCCAAGTGTACAACAGTTTACCTTTACTTTCTCTCCAAAGAATTTGGCCAGTGTGTCTCTCTGGCACTCTAGGTTTCCTCAAGTGGGACTCAGATTCCAGTTCATTATGTCACCAAACTTCACAGGACACATATCAGGCTCTGCCAGTGATCTGATTGAAGTGCTTCCAGGCCTGACAAGAGCAATGGTGCAGGCACCCTTGCAGGTGAAAGAGTGAGGATCCCAGGACAGATTTCTCTAGATAAATTATCCTCTTAAAATCGTAACTATATTCTCTTGAAATTTCTATATCCTTGAAGTGGGTGAGGAGTTCAAGATCATGAAACTGGCTCTAAAATATGTAGAAGTGCCCATTTAGTGGTGTGGCATCTCCCTTTGAAATTGCCCATTGATTTTATCTTAGGACCACACTGGAACACAAAAAATCTATTCCAACATCTTCTTATATTGAACACTGTTGGTCCTTCCCCCACATCTCATTGGGCCCTACATTTTTGACACGTACCTCCCTGACTTCCCAGTGCCAGCATCTGCATCTCTGAGCCTGACTGGAAGCTGCCAGGAACAGGTGGTAGGAAGTTAACTTTCCCTGGGAGCAGACACATGCCAATGACTCACCCTCTGGGTGAGATAACCCTGGGGCAGTTTCCAAAAGTTTCCCATTAGGATTGAGCTCCTGTTGCCCAGAATTGCTTAAGCAAAGCACCTGATACTGTCCGTCTTACCTTTCCTGTGTCACTTGCCCTATTCCCCTACCAGTGTTTGCTGTGCTCACCCCCAAAATAATATATATGAACTCTAATCCTCTTCTCATAATCAGCTTCTGGGAAATCAGATGCCCTCATACTTCTAAACATTCTGCTGCATTGCCATTGTTTTGACACAACAGGTCCTTGCCTCCACAGTCCCAACCATAGCCTAGGGCAAGAGCTTTTGAAAGGGGGTCACTTATGAAAGCAGTCAGATACCCACCGTGATGGGGACAGCCTCCATAGCTTAACAAAATGAGCATTTTTACATCACTGACAGTTTGATGACATGAGTACACCCGTTCCCAGGGAGTCAGGCTGAGACCTGCTACATATTTCAGGGTGACCAAGCAGTGAAAGCATGGTGACAGCTTTAATTTCCTGGTGACCTAAAGTGAAGAGTTCTGTTGTCTTCAAAGAAAAATGCCAGGGATAGTAGATCCAACAGCAAATCTGCCTTCCAGATCTTAATTGTTGCAACTTAGGGCAACCCAGTGGGATTTGTTTTCTACCTGGCTCCAGACTCAGATCAGCAGTTGTTCAACTCTAACTGTTAACTACAAAGTACAGAAATAAATCCCCTAAATGTAGCATTTATGTGCTCAAGTCAAATCTCACCAATCTTTATATCTGTATCTAGTTCTCAGCAAGAGCAAATATAGATCATATAAAGACTGTTCAGTAGAGGTAAAAATTACATATCATATGGCTATGAAGTGAAGGAACCTTGGAAAAATAAATGCTATAAACGTGAATGGTAGTCTTAGACGTGCATTCACCGAGTGCTCTTTATGTACCAGACACTGTGTTAGGCAACAAAGATAGAAAGATATTAGCTCTGTCTTTAAGGTAATCTTAGCCTGGTAGGGAGGAAGCCATATAAAGAGGAAATGTGATATATATGTTAAGTGTTGGCATGGAGATAAGAATTGCTTGCAACGGGAACAGAGAGGAAGGAGCATGTTTGAGCCCTAAGGAAACTGGGAACATCCTCAGCAATACAGTAAAGCTTGAGTTGATTCTTTAAGGAGGAGGGATGTTTTCCTCAAAAATTAAAATATAAAGAAAATTCCAAGCAGAAATACTAGCAAGTACCAAAGCATGAAAATGGTGTTCCCCATCAGAAATGGAGGTGAGAAGAGTCAAAAATATATTCGGACAGACAGGCATAAACTAATAAGACCATTTTAGAATGAACTGGGTATGTTTTAAACTTTAGTTTTGCTAGCATATTTCTGTAAACAAATATAAAAATGGAAGAAATATAATGTGCAATCAGGAAACACAATCAGATTGTTTTAGAAAATGAGAGGGAAGAGGAAACACAAATTGGTTACTGTACAAATGAATAAGAAGCAACTTCTTTAGCAGCACGTGTTCATTTCCAGTTTTCCAGCTATATTGAGGTTGTATTTTTCTCCCCCATATGTTTGCCTGGATATAATCTTGTCAAATTACATTCTGATTCTCCCTCCAAAGCTAGTTCAGAAAAGGTATTTTTGCTAAGAAACTTCTGATTTTAGTGGTTAGCTCTGTAGTAGATGATCCAAGCAGAAAAGCCTATTTGCCTTACAATATATCCTGGGGGTTTCCTAAGGAGAGCTTCTCTGTTTTTCAACCACTAAAAAGCAAGGCAATTACTTTCCTGGGAAACAGAAACATGAAGAGCACAGGTTATCAACAAACTTAAGAAAGCTGAGGTGTTGGATTCATAAGTTTAAGCTTCTATGGACAGGCAAGATAAATGTTAACCTCTGCTGACCTCAGTGGGGGAAAATGTTGGCACCCCAAACAGTTCTTTTAAGATCCTTCTATCCACTGTTAAGGATCCTTTCACTTGGCTCTATTAAAGGTCTCAGGACAGTCGATGGGACATTTAGTGTCTTTGTTCTTAATTTGAAGACCGTAAATTAGCTCACCCCTGCCTAGCATGTCTGTCATTTCAGACCATTACCATTCCCTCTGCTCCCTTCCATGTCAGACAAAGGTGAAAGAATGCGCTTCTGGAAAGCAATTCAATGAGCATTTGAGGGCTGTGAGGCTTGCTCAGTTGCTTTCAGATGTCTCTGAACTCCACACAACCACCCTGCATCCCCCCAGTGGCCATCTCAGCACAGCTGGGCTCTTTCGGAAATGGCTGTGAAATGTACTGTGAAGAGAAACGATGGCAAATCTCTACTTAATAGCAAAGGGGAAGCTCACCAACCAGACAGTGCAGTTCAGCTTGTTGGTCTTTTCATCAATGATGGCCAGCGTTTCTACCATCTTTACAGCCAAAGAGTTAGCAATAAAGACCAGCCCAGCCAGTGATTGTTGAAAATGTCTGGTGGGTGAAGATGAATTTCCGGGCAGTTCAACAGACCTCAGCTCCCTTGGGCATGTGTGTGCTCTCCTGCTGTCCAATTTCAAAGCTCCCTTTTCGCCCATCCCCATCCCTCCATGCAAAGTCCTTTCTTCTATAAACTGAACAAATGTTACTTTAACATTAACCTTACTCATGATCCTTAATTTATGCATTTGTTTGCTGGGCATTGAATTTTTTTAAGCCATCTATTAATTCATTCTGATGGCGCAATTTCCATAATGTAATTTCTTTGGTAGAAAGGAAATGGCTTTTTTCTATCATTACATTTTCTTCAGGTACCATTATGAATGTTCTATTTAGTCTTACAATTAGTCTTATACTAAACATATGCTGACTTCACAGAGGCACATTTATTATTTTCATTGCCTAATGCTATAAAAAGAAATTCTCACTGCAGATCAGTGGCCTATAATTCTTAGGCAATTTTGATAGTTGAATGACCAGGCATACGGACAGAGAGCAGTTTCATACCCAGGTTATGTATGCTCTTTCCTGTGACTGGTCCACGTTATTCCTTCTACATGGATTGCCCTTCTCTTTTTCCTCACATTCCCTTCTTCTACAAACCTCTGACCTTGTTCATCTGTCTACTCACCCTAAATTATTGCCTTAAAAATAACTTGTTCAAATCTTCCCAATCCTCCATCCCCAGACTAAGACAGATGTAGAGGTTCCTACCCTATGTTCCCATAGAACTCTCCATTAGCATATATCCACACTGCATTGCAATTGCCTCTATTTGCTTGTCTATAGCTCTCACAAAATATTAATCCCTTCAATGGCGGAGGCTGTGTTTTCTGTTTTGTCTTAATCATCGCATCCTTGCTTTTAGACACCTGACATATTCTTGGTTCACCAAGTACTTTAGAGTGAATTATCAGATGATCCCATGTTCTATCCCAGATTGCTTAACATGGAAATGGTTCATACCTGTTTTACCAATGAAATGATTAATAGCACCCTCATTCATGCTCAAAAGCATCACAGATTTGATTAATTGTGGTTGCCTTTATGATCGATAAATTAGAAAAATAATACATTATGTATACAAAGAATCTACATTTGAATCTGAGCTCTAGTATGTCTTTGTTGTGTGATTGTGACCAAGTTACACCCCAGTTTAACAACAGTTTTGGTTTTTTTTCCAGAATATTATGGGGGTACAAATGTTTAGGTTACATATAGTGCCTTTGCCCCGCCCGAGTCAGAGCTACAAGTATGTCCATCCCCCAGACGGTGCACATCACATTCTTGAGGTGTGAATATACCCATCCTCTCCTCCCCCTGCCACCTGCCCAATCCCAGTTTTATCATCTATCAAACAAGGTTGAAGACAATATCTCCCTACAGGGTTACTCTGAGAAACATTGGAAAACAACAGTGAAAATCACTTGGAAAATGAGAAAATTGCTATGTAAATCATAGCATATGTAAACCACTCTATCGCTATAGTATTAGTATATATAATAGTATATAGAGAGATAGAAATAGTAATGTATATAACCTGAACATTTGTATCCCCATAACATGCTGAAACAAAAAAAAAAAAAAAGAAAGAAAGAAAGAAAGAAATGGCTGTGAAACAAACCAAATAGTCTAAGAAGACATCACGGAGCAATGGAAAGATTTCTAAGAATTAGAAACTTGGGTTCTCAGCCTCGTTCTGTAATTAAGAGGTAACAGTCATGTCCTTTCCCAACAGCATCCTGATCCTTAAATAGGAGAGGTGATCCCCAAGGGTCCCTCTAGTTCTAAAATGCCCTGGTTGTCTATAAATGTGGTGTTTCATACCATTTCTACATTAATCCTTATCCACAGAGACATTTGTATTTCCTTAAAACAATATAATTTTTTATAAATGTACTCTAGTGTAACTACTTTTAAGTAAAGTATAGACTAGGCTACTTTTACCTGTTATCAGTTGTACTCTCCAAGATCTAGAATTACTCAGCTGTGAAGTTATTAATCAGAGGTAGATGTTGAGAGGCCATAGGATGCAAAACCATGTTTGAGTGATTGATAGCTTCTTTCAAAGAGATTAGAATCTAATATTCAAGCCTTTTGTGTCATTCTTACTACATTCTGACTTATTTGCAGTGTTTCCCTTCTTTTGATTTCTCTACTAAAAGACTAAGCATAAAAGAAACAAAACCTCAAACTATACATGTTTGCTCAGGGAATGAGAAGCTTCCGTTTTAGCTCTACTCTAATCCCAATTATCAGTTTATTTTAGGAGTTGTTGCTTTTAACTAAATTTAGTAAGGAATACACACACACACACACACACACACACACACACACACACACACACACACACACATACACATACACACATTTTGAGATTTAACCTGCTGTCCTAAAATGTAAACATGCCATAAAGTTTTCAGATGGAAACACCTTCCTTCAGTTGCATCAGATTTGAAAGAAATTCAGTGTATGGTTAAATTCAGTGTATGGTTAAATAAATTCAGTGTCAGGCCTAACTTGGTCTCAAGCTCCTGAGCTGTGCCTCTGGATCCCAGATCTAGCTCAACCCTTTATTTCATGGATCAACCCTGGCCCAAGGCATAAGACAACCTGCCCAATAAGCCAATATCAGCATAGTAAAACCGACTGGATTCCAGTTATCTTACTCAGTGTTTCTCCATGGGTCCCTGTGCCCAAGGTCCTAGCTACCTGAATTCTCTTACATACCAGTGAAAAGTTGGGTAGACCTGAGTTCAAATTTTGTTTCTACCATTTACTAACTGTGTGATTATAGGTAGCTACTAAGCCTCTGTTGCCTCATAAAAAGAATAATGCATGTCTTTGAGGGATTTGGCAAGAATTAAATGGAACAGCGTGTGTAAACATCTGGCACAGAGGTTTACACTTAAACACTCCACACGTGTTCATTAATTTCTCTGTGTGTCTTTGTGCATTCAATAAACACAGTCCTGTTCTCTCCTGAACACTAATCCTCTTCTTGCTCTTGCTCCTCTGTTAGTCCGAAGCTCTCTATCCTTGAATTTGTTCCAGAACCTAATCTTCGTGTCTGAAACCCAGCTACCCACAGATATACTACCTTAAAACCAAAAATCTGTTCGGTTTGCTGAGTATTTCCAACTCCAAAATCCTCTGCACTGTGATCCATTCCATCACCTTGAAGCTCCCTCGTATCATTGCCAAAAGTTTACCTGGACTATGATTATTGATGGTTGATTCCCTTGAACTCTGGATTTTCCCACAACAATGAACATCCCCTGGTGGCGACTTCAACTTCTTTACTCCCTGAATCATTTCCCCCTCCAAATCCCAACCTGTTAGATCTAGGGCTACTCTGTCCCCTGAATGGTCAGCACTTGCTCTTGATGCAGGGTTGCAGGGTGCTCATCATTGGGACTGAATTTTCTCTAATTCTGTGTGATAAAAGACTTGACTAAGGAGTGTTAGCTCGGTTAGTAATGTATAGATTATGGATTTATATGCTTGGAGTTGGCTCTAATCATCCCCAATTGTGCATTTGCATGATGCTCTATATAAATATATTCTGATGATTTTAAGAGAATCTTTTCTACTTGAGAAATACAGGATCTCAACTCTTTCTTTTAGCTCAGAAATTCTGTGAATAATCTCTGAGTAGTTAACTCAGATCCTGCCAGTGTTCATCATAGACTGTCATGCAGGTATCTTAAATAATGTAGGCATGTTTTTTTAAAAAAGTGAGCACTCTTGGCAGTAATTAAACAGATCTAAGTAATGAGCACTTGTTCATGCTTTCATGCTTAAAGCTTCAGTATATCTCATAAACCTCCATCTATTATATCTGATAACACTTCATTATAAATGTCTTATGAGTGAAATTTGTATTTAGACTAGACCTCAGATTCCTCATCATTTAAGGATGCAGAACTGAACACCAAAAAGGAAAGGAGAATGCCCCAAGAACATAGCGGGGTTTAGTGGCTGAGCAAGGAATAAAAGTCAGCCCATTGGTTTGCAAATTCAGAAACTTCCCACCCTTACTCTAGGAGTAGAGTAAGGTGTGCTGAGTTGCCGATCCCCTCAGCTCAGCCAGGTCACCTTCAGCAGTGAGCAGCCTCATCATTTATTCCCATGTGCCTATCAAATATTATCATTTCAATGTGTGTCGTGATACAAAAAGATTTGGGAGCCACTGTTTTTTCTCTTTATTCTCCAATACTTATAACCTGCAATGCCAAGGGATAGAGTGTTTTGCTCAAGATAATACAACTTAGGGAATGATCTGAATTAGAGTCACTGGTTTAATCATACCCAAAGGGTAACGCTTTTGAGTTTGTTTGTATTCTAATTCCTCTCAGCCAGAGACAAAATATGACAACTTTCCGGGCCTATCTGGGTGATTAGACTATGGGCCTTCAAATCCAGCTGGCAGCTGATAAGGAATCAAAACAGCACCATTCTAAAGAAGAGGGAAATGATATTTTAACAGCCAGGAGCAAGGAAGGGCCCTGCATGTTTTGAGGATTGTATAAATGATGAAAAGTGGTGGCTGTTTTATAGCCCTGAACTAAAAGGCTCCTGAATATAGTGGAGAGGAGAGAAGCATCTCAAAATCTCACATATGCATTTATACAATAAGTAACTTTCTTAGTGAATGAGAAAAAAATCCTCATTCAAGAATACATCTGTTGAAATTGATAATAATTTGGCCATGCCTGAGGAAAAAAATGTAAATTTGTAGTCAAATCTTCTAATTATTCTTCTTTCTAAAACACTGTCTTCCCTTTGTTTTAATAATAAGAAACTTGATCACCTGATTCATATAGCCTTTACACCAAATATATTTCATTCTCATAAAAATACAAAAATTTTCCCATTAGGATGTTAAAAGGTTCTTACTGCTTTTCTTCACACACACACACACACACACCACACACACAAAACTGAGTTACCATAAAAGCAGTTAGCACTTTGTGAGAAAATGATGAAAACTGAATAAATGAGATCAAGCAAAACTAGCGGTGGTCCCAACTCAGGAAGGGCTGAATATAGAATCTCCAACAATATCATCAGGATCTGGTTCAACCTGGTCTCTATGCAGTTTTCTGTGCTGGCTTTGTTCTCAGATAGCTTCTCCCCTGTGATCACGAAATGGGCACAACTGCTCCTTGTCATATCCTTCCAGATTCCCTTCCACAGTAGAAAAGAGACTCCTTGTCCAATATTACCAGGAAAAAAATAAGAACAAAACCTAATTTAATTTGCTTAGGTAACAGGTCAAATCTTGCACCAGTCCTGTGGCCAGGGTTATGAGTTCCAACGCTAGGGCCATATGGACTGAAAGTAGGGAGGGGTGATTCCAAGAAGGAAATCAAGAAATAGTTAGTCACAGGGGGAAAGAATGCTGGGTAGCAAAAAATAACAGATGTCCTATTCTCTACCACTCACTCACTGACTTACCCAGAGCAACTTCCAGTGCTGGCAAGCTCCATTCATGGTAAGTGCCCTACAGAGGTGTATCATTTTTTATCTCTTAAACTGTAGTTTTGTTGTACCTTTTCTGTTTTGATATGTTTGGATATACAAATACCACTGTGTTACAATTGCTTGTAGTACTCAGTGCAGTAACATGCTGTACAGGTTTATAGCCTAGGAGGAACAAGACATACCATACAGCCTACATGTGCAGTAGGTTTACAACATCCAGGTTTTTATCAGTATACTCTGAGATGTTTGCACAACAACACAATCACCTAACATACTTTTCAGAATGTATCCCCATCATTAAGTGACACATGACTGTAATTAGGTCCTTGTTCATGCCCAAAATGTCTGTTTCCCTTTTAATCCTCTCAAGAGAGAGGTGTTTAACCCCACATGACCTATGCTCCATGGAAAGCTTTGGCATTCTCCAAGCTTCCTGATATTGGTATCTGCATACATGACCACTCCAATATTACACAAAACCCTTTCTCAAAATCAAACCTCCTCCCTGGCCTAGATTATACAGCTGACTGCCTCAATTATCCTTTCTAAGCCTCAGTTTGATCATACATAGAATGGGTACAATAATTCTGCCTTCTTTATAAAGAACTGGTATAGCTTAAATGAGATATGTGCTGTAAAGTTCTTAGCATAGCCCCCAACATACAGGTGATCAATATATATTAGCTATTACTATTTTCATATGGGTGGACTTACAGGTAAATGGCCATACTCTTTATATTACATTTATATTGCTTCAACATTCTTTGGATAAAAAAATACTTTATATTAAAAAGAATAATTTTAATCTGGTGGGCCAAATCACTGCAGTCACTCTTCTGGTACCCAAACACATATCCAAATAGATACTGGATATAGAGTACTCATGCTCTGAGTAGGATCCTTATTTTTGACTCTTATTAATCTCATTAAAGCTTAAAATCCTTCTCCACATGACACAGATACCTAAAGGTAAATCCTAAGGGAAAGAAAATTAGTAATCATTGAGTTCCTATCATGTGCTAAATAGTCAATATAGGTTATTTCCGTTAATCCTTAAAACTATTTTATTGCTTATTTTCCTCAAAAATATTTACTGAATAATACCTATATGTTAAGCTTTAAGACACAAAGATGACAAGGACATGGTGCTTGCCTTCCCAGGCCAGTGAGGGAAATAGATTAAGCAAAGTAACAATTACAGTGTAGTTTGATCAGTGCCAACACAGAGAGTTACATGCAGGAAACAGAGTAGGGTTGAAAATATTAATGGATTGCCTTAAGGAGGTAAAACTTGAGCTTCATTTTGAAGGACAAGCAAAAGCCAAATAAAAATGACCAGAAAGGTATTTTGTTCAAAGTGAGGACATAACTAAGAATTTGCTATGTACAAGCATGGCGCCAAGGAGTTTATTTAATCCTCATCTTATTTCTATAACCTATGAGGAAACAGGTTCAGAGAAGCTTAAGTAACTTCTGAGGGCACAGAACTGCTAAGTGCTAAAATAAAGCCCAGCTTTGAATCCAGGTAGATTGACTCTAAAACTCCATTCACTTAACCATTGAGCTATTTCACAGCTGGAAAGACATAGAAAACTATAAGTAGCTTAGTTTGTCTAAAGTACAGATTTTGTGTGGGGGAAAGGAAACGAGGCTAGAGAGAGAGGTGAGAACTAGACTGGGAAAGATCCTGTGTATCATGCTAAGGTACTAATTCTGTCCTGAAAGTAAAGCGCTGGAGGGATACATGGCAGGATCTTAGGCATGGAGTCACAAGGTAGTTAGATAGATACTTCATGAAAACAGCAACTTATATGCAAGGCTGTGGCCTAAGCACTTATACTCATTTAAGCCTGAAAACCCATCGAGATAGACACAATTATTATCCCCAGTTGTAAAAGTGAGGCACAGAGAGGTTAAGTGATTAGCCCAAGATGGCACAGCTAGCTGAGTAGAAAAGCCAGGCCTCTAACAAAGCAGTCTAGCTCCAGATGCCATAACCTTCCCACTCTGTCATCTTGCTTGCAGGTAGGCCATGGAGAATCACTCTGGCTTTGGATATGTGCTGGATGGACTGCTGAGAAACCAGCCTAGAAAAGACAGAGGTGATAATGTCTACTATGAAGTCAATATTATTTCTTCCATATTCTTTAGGCAAGAAAACAAGCTCAGAGGAGTGAAGAGACTTTGTCCTAGATTATATAATATGTGCCAGAGTTGGAATTTGATTCCAAGAGTGTCAGAAATAAAAGTCTTTATATTTACAATGTTTGAAACTACATCTTGCTAATTCAATTTCTAGAAAACTATTATAAATTCTAAATTATATGAGTCTGCAATAATGAGGATTTATTCTCTGCAAATTCAGCATTCAGGTATGATCCCACTAAGTGATGTGCTTAAGGGTGTCGGAAAATGATCCAAAAATTGCCATGTTTCCCTATGCTCAAGAATGCACGGGCTCTCCTCTGTCTATTGGCTGTAACAAGTGCAGAGCATGTCACTATTTAAAGTTGATAAGCATCATCACAGTGAGCAGATCATTATGAAAATCATTATGTCTGTTCTCTTATGAATTGTTTTTAATATGAAATTGATCTTGAAATGCAACAAAAGTAAATGCTATAGACTTGTTTTCTTTTTCCATCCATTCCCTCTTATCTTAGTATAATTTGAGGTTTGATGAATGCTACTCATTTCAATATCTGACTTTATGGTGAAATTCCATCCTGAGACAGGAAATGTTATACTGTAGAAGGAATTAGATATTCTCAACCTCTACTATATAGATCCCTGCCATCTGTCTGCTTAATAAATGCTATAATATTGCATTCCACCTAAAGTCAGACCTTGGATGCTCAGAATAACAAAGAAAATCATGAAAATCACTACTTCCTATTTTAAGTGTGCCCTGCCACCTCTCCAGAGATCTCCTGTTTGCACTTAGGGGTGCAGATTAAAGAGTGTGCCATGTTATTGCATTATTAATTTGACCCTGCCCCTGGAGGTTTTAGAGTTGCTGTGATAGCCATTAGCCGCAACTGGCTGTTGAGCACTTGAATTGTGACTAGTCTGAAATGTGATGTGGTAAACCTGTTTCTTCTTATCTTTGTTAAGGCAGCTTCTAAAAAATTTAAAATAGCATATATGGTTCACATTATATTTCAACTGGACAGTGTTGCTCTAGAACCACTAATTTCAAAGCATGCACCTGTGTATGGTATACGTGCATGTGTTTTGCTTTGTTTTGTTAAACATAAAGCAACCCTCATCCAAGAAATTCAATACAATTTGCCTTTTTTCTACAAATAAAGTCTTCAAAGAGATACTGTAAATAAAGATACCAAAGTCCAGTTTCCTTATCTGTAAAACAAAGAGTTTACCTTCTAGACTCCAAAGATCATTTCCTGGCTTTAAGCAGTCTAGGACGCTGAGTCCAAACCATTTTCCAATCCTATCTAGTCACGTCTACAAAAACAGGCTATGTTTTAATAGGATATAAAGAATTCCTCCCTCATCTATACATGCATTTATTTAAGCCAACATTCATTTTATGAAATTTTAATATTCTACCCACAAGAAAATATATATTAAATTAGTTCATTTTTCCTAACACAATCCTAAAAGTATAGGTAAACTAGATTTGAATATACTTGAAACTCTGGCCTTATCCCTGCCTGGTACCTTTTAGAACATGCCACATAAAAAAATGGTGTCATCTCCTAATGAGTAGGGTGATACAAGAACACAATGCGAGAGAGCCAACACACAATTTCTCTGTCGTAAGTTTAAAAATGGCAAATACATCAACTTTTGAAGAAATGATCACTAACAACAGGAAGGGAGCTGTCATACTAACTAGTGGGAATCAGTTACATAAGTAATCGAATTTTGAAAGGTTCAGGGCCCAGGTGGAGTGTTACTCTACTGCGTCACTAGCACTTCTACTCAAGAGCTATTTAATGATTCTGAGTTCTTTGTATGACTTCGAGGTGACCCATAAAACAGTTTCTCAATTTTCCTTAAAACTAGCAGAATCTGAAGCTTAGCTAAAAAGTGAACTGTCTTTAATTTGATTGAAGCCAGAGAGAAGTGGTGATGACATGGTCGGAAGAAATGAGTTCACTCAACTAGAGACATCTTTAAACACTGGATACTCCCAGTCTTTCTGACTTGTAGGCCCACAAATGATCTTCACAATGCATCAGCCAGAATCCATTTCAGAAATACATGCAAATGTTTATTTTCTACAAATAACAATGAAGCTCATTTAATTCATGTAGAATTTTACTTACAGCATCAGTGTAGCAGAGAGTGCTGGTATACACACCAATAGCTGTGTCCTCCACATTTTCCTGGGCACACAGATGCTCTGCTCTATTGTTAGGTGTGGCCATGGATTGAGTATGGCCCATTCAATGTGAGTCAAAGTGATAAGTGCCACTTTCATGTTTGGCCCATATAAACTTCCCATGCATGACCTTTTTATCTTTCCCCATTTCCTGGTGAAGTGATGAGGATTCTCAAAACTGAGAAGAGATCAGAGCCTCAAGACAGAAAGTGTCTGCATTCCTGAATTACTGTGTGGAGCACAATCCCACTCACCACCAACTCTTAATGAAAAATGAATGACGATGTATTACATTGGACCCACTGAAATTTTGGAGCTTAATCTTATACAAGCAGTCCCACGTGTGTTAGTCATTTTATTTTAACAGTTTTCTCATTTAGGAGCTGAGGGTGAGAAGAAATTTGAAAATGCCATAATGTCTATTAATAAATAAGGAAATGGGAACAAGGAGTCATTTTACTGGTTCATTTTCACAAGTGTAATGCACACAACCTGGCAAGTAAACATCTAGCTGTAAATGGGAAGATTAGACAAAGGCAACAGAAACAGACACTGAATTCAGTGTGATTGAGTTGGAAGATGGCTATGTTTTAAGGATTAAACTTTGAGCAATTTTCAATAGAGAACTCTGCCATGAGCATATCTAACTTTATTCCAGAAAGAAAATAGAGTGGCATACACAGGCCTGAAATGAAAAAAAAGAAAACATATAATTGCATTTGGGATAGGGTTAGGCAGCAACGTGAAAGCAGGCAAGTACGAACCACAACACATTCTGTGGGTCAGTCCTACTTAAGCATTCCTCTAATATCTGACAGAGGAAGGACTGCTATTAGCACTACCTCCAAATTATGTTGACATTGCACATTATTTGTAAATATTTTTAACTTATCCTTCGTTGCCCTAATAAAGACCTGAGTCAAGAGAAGGCTCTAAAATAAGAAGAAGTATCTGGACCAGGTGGATCCAGCAACAGTATTTGGCCTAGACCTAGGCTAGTTTTCACAGCACAATAGCCATTAAAAGGTAACAGATCTATTGACTCTAACCTTGCCTGAAAATATGGTACCCAACCAGGTACTATAGTTCTTTGGTTCTACTTAAGGTAAATACTGTGCATGTAACCTGAGCTGATATGGGCATATCAAGCATGGCTGGCTGCCATTCTATAATAACACCAGTTGTTAAACACTTTGAATATTTTGCAAATAACTGCTACCCAAAATAGAGCATGATCCAACAGATAGCCTATAGATTGACTATAACATCTTTCAATAATGTTGTCTAAAGATAGTGTCCTGATCCACTGGGAATTGTTACTTAGGAATGGAAGACCTTATTCTGATTTCTAAGTCAATATTTGGTAGCCTGTTTTAAAATAAAATTGACAGATATATATTTATATGGCTCTACTAATGTCATGAGTCATTTCTGATGTGACAATTACCAATAACAAACATCTATGTAACTCATCAAAGTGCAACCTCCTCGAAATGCACTCAAAAAAATCAGCACCAGTTTAAGTGTCAGATTTCTGCTCCCTCTGAGATGCAAGCTGTTTTAACATGTTTCCCTTAAGCCCTTAGGGATGTAGTTACTGTCTACTGAGCTACAACTTTAAAAGGTAAGCACTGACTTTGGTAAGTGATGGAAAGTGCTTTAAGTTCATCCAATAGGCTCTTTTGTTGCACATTGCTCTTTCAATGTACTTGAAGGAAAAGAATATTGAAGGCCAGACCAGGACGACATCAAGGTCTACCTTGTTAAGCCAAAAAACCACAACCAATATATTGTATCTTGTGCCACGTAAGTCGCCTTCCCTTGCCCCAATATTGTTAACACACTGTTGCTGGTTTCCAAGACTGCAATACAGCTTCCATGTCTACCTGCAGTTCTTTATCAAGCTGAAGAAAATAAATGTCTCTTGATAACTTAGACTAGACAATCAGTTTCATTTTCTAGCTTCAGGTATATTTCTCAAAGGAAGCATTGTTGAAACTTTAAGTATAATAAACTTTCCTGGACCCAAGACTCCTCCTTTTCTTAGAATTAAATCGATATTATAAAGTGCCCTCCTCTTTAGGACTATAACAAATACACTCACAACTAAATTTGGTGCCAGTGCTTCTTGGTAAGCAATTGTATGACAGAGCGTTTGCAAAACAATTTTAAGTTATTTTAATACTGTTTACCACTGCAATTAATACATTAACATTATTACCTATTTCAAATAATATTAATAGTGAATCTAAAATAGTGCATTTCTGGAGGTCAAATAGTGGGTGTGGGAGAAAGTCTTCATCATTTATCTTTTCCAGCCCTCAGGAGGGAATAGTAGTAGAATGATTGCTTTACGTTTCTTTGTTTCTCTGCCCAAGTAATAGCTTTTGCCCTTATGAGGAAGAGTAGAAAAGGAATCAAAGATTCTGTTTCGTTGTTCTACGTTTGAGACACGTGTTAGTGATCCAAGTGGATATTTCGAGTAGATTATT
>NW_012144744.1:756883-758555 GCF_000956105.1 Propithecus coquereli | reverse complement strand
CAAAACATTAAAATACACACGACATAAGAATTTACTTCATAATTTTAATTTATCTTTGATTTTTCAGAATGATGGTCTAGATTTGGTAGTAATTAATACATCTAGCTGCAGGAGCAGAGTTGATTTTTGATTTCTGCAGGAGCAGAGTTGATTTCAAATCAACTGGCCAATTCTCATTTTGCATCAGTGCATATTTACAGAGCACCCATGATCCACAAGGTCTTATGTCAGTAGCAAAGGCTGATACGTAAACAGCTAAGCTTTGCAAGATATAATACATTGACTACTACAAGCATAATGGAAAGGAGAAACAATTTATTCTGACTCAGGAGATCAAGGAAAAATGGGATTTGAGCTGGACTGTGAGGAATGAATTGGATTTTAACTGGAAGAGGAGGAGTGTAGAAGAAAGCACTCCAGTATAATAAATGATCCATAAGAGTGGGAAGGGGCCATGAAATCATCTGGCCGGGCCTGCTGTGAGAAATGATTATTTAACTCTCAAGTGTGGCTGGTAAGGTAAAGTGGGGAGATGATATCATAAGACATGGGGCTTAAAATATCCAGATGGGGTCACATGTCACAGGGCCTGAGTGCCTTGCTAATTGAGTTTAGGCTTTATTCAAAAGGAAATAGCTTTTTAGGAGAAAAATTACATAATGTTTTCTCTTTGGTGAATAGATACCTCACCAAAGAAGATATCAAGATGGAAAATAAACATATGAAAAGATGTTCCATATCATATGGAATTAGGGAATTGTAAATTAAAATGACGTGATACCACTAAACACCTATTAGAATGTCCCAAATCCAAAACACTGACAGTCTGTAGCCCATCCCTTAGGTCTACACATATTTAATCGTGGTATTATGTTTCTGCATACTCTTGACAAACTATTTCTTACCACTGTGTGTTAAAATGTGTATCCCTGTGGTAAGAGCACTTGTGATAACTGGTTGGACTTAACTGGAAGGGACTTTTGTCATCCACATTTACATCAATCTTGTGTTTATGCTTATGATTTGCAGTCAAATCATCCAATAGCCTTAAATAAATTTAAAAGTCATATTTCTTACTATATTTTCAACATGACCCTAAAGAGAATCTTAAACACTACCAACGGCATGCCCTCCCACATCAGTCTCTACAGACAGAAAATTTTAAGTGGCTCTTCCTTTAAAAAAAAGTATAATATTACAGGGATACAAATGTTTTGGTTATATAAATTGCTTTTGTACCATTTGAGTCAAAGTTATAAGTGTGCCCGTCCCCCAGATAGTGTGCATTGTACCCGTTAGGTGTGAATTTACCCATACCCTCCTCCCCCAACCATCTGCTTGATTTCTGATGAATGTTATTTCCATATGTGCACATAAGTGTTCATTGATTAGCTCCAATTTATGGTTAATACATGTAGTGTTTGTTTTTCCATTCTTGTGATACTTTACCTAGAAGAATGGTCTCCTGTTCCATCTGGATTAATACAGTAGGTATTAGTTCACTATTTTTTATGGCTGAGTACTACTCCATGGTATATATATATATGCCAATTTTATTAATCTACTCATTTAATCATGGGTATTTGGGTTGTTTCCACATCTTTACAATTGTGAATTGTGCTGCTATAAACATTTGAGTGTAGGTGTCTTTTTTTATAGAATGTATTTTTTT
>NW_012144744.1:714061-756833 GCF_000956105.1 Propithecus coquereli | reverse complement strand
ATGGGTATTTGGGTTGTTTCCACATCTTTACAATTGTGAATTGTGCTGCTATAAACATTTGAGTGTAAGTGTCTTTTTTTATAGAATGTATTTTTTTCCTTTGGGTAAATACCCAGTAGTGGCATTCCTGGATCAAATGGTAGTTCTACTTTTAGTTCTCTAGGTACCTCCAAAGTGGCTCTTAATTACTACAAGAATAGTCCACATTTGCTGCAAAGATTCTTCCTATTGATCAAGTCTGATCCTGAGCCATCTCTAATCTACCTACTTTCTGACTTTATAAATCAATCAGATGTGAGATGCAGCTTCAAATCCTTTCTTGAACTGTTAGGAAATTGCTTTATAACCAGAAGTGCACTCTTAGAAATATACTCACAATCCTTCTCTATTTTTCAATACGAATGCATTATTACAAATGGACTTGGCTATAATTGAGTCAAACCATTCTATAATGTCAGTCAATCTTGCCCATCATCATTCTTTCCAACATTTTGTCTGTACACCTGAAGGCAGAATTTTAGATTGGTACCTTCCTGAATTCTTCCTCATCACAATAACCACATTTCAAAACTATGTTTAGAGTGTTGTAAGTACTTTTGCCAAAGGCTTCCTATTTCCCTTGCTATATGCTTCAAAATCCCCAAATTTCATCTTCTCTGATTCACAGCCCAGTAGTTTATAAATTTTATTATCTCTGGTGATACCTTACTACAACAACTTACCTTCCTATTCTCCCTCTCCCTTCCGCTCATGTTGCCTGTGAGCCTCTGAAAAACATCTTTGTACATGTGAGATACCTATCCCACTTATTTTATTCAGGATTTTGTTTGCATTTTTAGCATGAGCTGTCACATTAATCTTTCTGTCTATATCAAATCTTCTCCGGCCTTCTGTTTCTGGCTTTCTGTGTTTTCCTTGTACACAATTTATCCAGCATCTCATCAAACAGGAATTTTTAAGTAGCTCTTCTATACATGTGCTCAATGCAAACATGCTCATAATGAGTATCTTCAGAGCACTACAGGATTCTAAAGTGTTTTAAAATAAAGATTTACCTGTGTTCCTGGAATTTTTACAGTGAACTAAACTTTATTGTAATGATTTTCTTTGAAAGCAAGTCATCCATTAGCCAGTCGACATTAAAATTGCTTTGCCTGTCTACCTTTGGGAACAGTGGTTTCCTGGGCTGGGGATAAGGCTTGGGTGACATTTATACACCTATGTCCCAGGAAGACTTTTGGTTTTTTATAAAATCTTCTAGATACAAAAGTGCATATTCTATTAGAAAGGGATCTTCATGTGTTTGCTCATCAAGAAACTTCTGAGCACTATACTATGCTCTGCTCTGTGCTAAGTGTTGATTACAGAGATACATAAGCCTTGCCCTACAGGAAACAGACATGTAAACAGACAACTGTAGCTTGAGACAATAGGGGCTGTGTGTTGGGAGGGTACCTTGGGAGCATAAAGAAGTGATGCTCATGCAACCTGGGATATCAGGGTGGGTTTCCAGGACTTGAAAGCCTAGGAGAAGGGAACTTACATTGCCATAGACTATAAAGTCATTAAAGAGCCCCCCTGAATGGTTTGAAAATAAACACTGGAAAAGGAAAGATTAATTAAGCTACTTCTTTAAACAATAGAAGGACATTGAGGGACACTAGGAGTTTGATGCTACCCAATATCTCATGAAATGCTGGAGGAATTTGAGCAAGTGCCTTGCACTAGCTTTAGAATGTTCTCCAAAAATGACCATGCCTATGGTGGATATGGCTGCATGCAGTGAACAGATACTGAGATCATGAACCAATAAAACCCCCAGCTAATTCCTTCACTGTGATTTCTAATTTAAATAATTCTGAATTTTAAAATTGTTTAAAGGCTGCCTGCATCTTTCATTTAATTGTGAAGATGAGATTATAGATACAAACATTTTGCCACTTCTAAATAGAAGTAGGTGGGGGCAAGGGAGGAGATGCTTTTTTCCCATTTATCTGATTTCCCTAAGAGCAATTTCCCCTTGGCCTCCCCTCTCATCCTTTCCTGATTGTTGGTGAGTGGGAGAGAGAAACTGGACATGTTGGGCATGTGTAGTCCAGCTCTTTCCTCACTTATGCACTAGGGATCAACATGTCTGCAGGAAATACCCATTCTGGGCTTTTCCACCTGCCATAGAGTATAAGAGGGAGCTTCACTTACATAGAGATGGTCTATGGATTGCCCTGGTTCACCTGTGACTGGCTGCACAAGCCTAATTTGGAGGTTCAATATTATGAATACTACTGTTGTCCCACACACACACCATGTTTTCCAGCATAATCTTTTTAAGTTTTCATGTTGACATTTTGGTCTCCAAGAGTTTGATTTCCTTATCTGACTCTCAGTTGGTTCCAAATGTAGGTGAGAAAAACAAGGGTGCTATTCCTAGACACTCTTTAAACCACAATAGTTCTCAAAATATATTAATAAATTGGCTTTTTCCATAATATGTCTGTCATCTGTGGGTTTGTTCAGTGTGAATTAATCCCCAAGAGACTGCTCATCTCAGGTACCCTGCTAAGATCAAGTTTCTGAGACTGCAATACATGGAGCTGACCCCTCGACCACATGGAAAAACAGAATTCCAGTCTGCAATGAGAAAGAAGTGTGAATACAACACACAGAAACAGAAAGGAGACAAGAGGAAGGAATACCAAGAGCATTCCAGCTCCTGGAGCAATCTGTTCCAAAGTACAAGACACCTTTTTACTCTTAGGTTCTATGACACACCTGGGAAGCCAGATGACAAAACTTTTTTGCTTTAACTAATTCTAATAGGCAGTGGACATGTCCAACTTCACAAGCATGTGACCAGGGCAGTCACACAGGGCTCCTCACTCAGAAGGGCCCTCTGCCTGGGATTTAATATTCTGTGGTCACTGTCTTGAAGTTCTCAGTAATTTCATATTTGAATGTGTTTTCTAAGTGAAGTCCAATGAGACAATGGAGCATGCTCTGGGTGTTTGGAGCCTTAGCTCATGTGTGGTCCCACCTCCCAGTGCCTTCCTGCCTCTCTAGGATGGGTTCTCAGCTGTCTTCTACTGACCCCAGGCTTTCCTCCCTGACTCTTCATCCCCACCCAGCTGCCAGGGCCCCAGCAGGGTCCTGTGCATAGATATGACATGAGGCGTTGGGGCTGGGCACACATGCTCTGGTGTCCTCAGGCACAGCATGGTGGTGTCATACCTGCACTGAGCTGGCAGCACCCTGGTACACTCCACAGGTGGTGCAGGGAAGTGTTGCAGAGATTGCAATACTGGTGGGAGTCTCCCATCTGCTGTGGATTGGGATGGAAGGCTGGAGAGAAGGGGAGATACTTGACTCAACTTCCCTGCCCCAGACCAGGTCACGGCACATTGGTCAGGGAAGCGGGGAACACTAAAGTTGGTGGACCACATGAGTATGCCAAGTGGCGGGATGGGCTTACAGCACTTATGAGGGTTAGCATTTGTTTCAAGATTATCCCCACACTCAAGGGAGCAACATTAAATGGCAAATACAAAACATCTTGACAGGAGAGAGAGAAAGAGAGAGACACTGTGTGGGGAAAAATAAAAAAGGACATGCTTTATATTTCAGTACCTTTATAGGGCAGGTCTTTCCTGTTTTTGAACAAGGAGCCCACACTTGCATTTTTCTCTGGGGTCTGCAAATCGCATAGCCAGTTTTGTCACAGATCTCTATTGCAACGAAGGAATCCTAACCTGATACATATGTTTTTCGCATGGCTCTATATTTGGAATAATTCTTTATAAGTCTCTTTCATGAGATAATACTATTTTGTAAACTGTTTTATTGGGCTGTAAGCATTTGTTCAGATCTTTCTACAACACTAAGTGGTGAAATCCCCAGTGGCCTTGTCTAACATGCCTTTTGGTGCCCAGAACTATGTTCCAGACACAGAATTCACATTCACAGTATGTTTATAAAATAAATGTCAATATGATCCGTCATTAAGACAAGAATGCTTTCAAGGATCACCACGTCTCATCCAGAGCTAATGACGGATAAGAAAGAAGGCTTAGTCTATCAGTTATGTATTGACAACTGCCTAGTTAAAGCCTACCTTCCATTGCAGCATTAATGCAGGAGCGGGAAAGCAGATACACACTCTGCTGCAGATAAGCCTAACCCTCATGTCAGGTTATGCAAATCCAATTTGAAACCATTTGCAGGCATTTTGTCCATTTAACCTCAAAGACCAAAATATTTAGCAACACATGTTGCATTGTTTCAAAAGTACTTTAGTCTGTTTATCAAATATGTGAACAAAATTTTTTTTAATTTATATACTATCATTATACTCTCTCTTCCCTTTTTTTTTCTTTTCAGTTTCTGGTTACAATACAGAGAGAAAGAGGGAGAGAGTTAAATGATGAACAGCCAGGGAAGAAGAGGCAGAGGAACAGGAAGGGAAAAGGGAAGGAAAAGAGAAAGGAAAAAGAGAAGGGAAGGGAAAAGAGGAAAAGAAACGGGAGGGAAAAACTAAAAGCAGTCCCATTCTTTGGGTTAAATCAGATCCAACTATGTCTTACTCAAGATTTATCTGTGAAATAGAATAACGTCATCAATCTCCCAAGGTTATGGTGGGAACTAAATGAGATAATGTATGTGAACACACCCAACAAGGTGTCTTGCACATGCTTGGTGACAGTTGTTGAAGCAAATGGGTATTTTCTATCCACGTGAAGAAAAAACTCCTTACGTGGATATTAGCTGCCAGAAAGCCGTTCGAGAGAATTCACACCAATTAGTATTGTTTTAGGAACGGCTGCCTGGTGCAACACTTGTTAATAGAAGCAGTAACTGTTTATTTCTACCCAGGTTTCATCAAGTTTATGAACACCACCATGTCTATAAAAGCTTTTATATATTTAACACTTAAAAAAAAAGAATTAGTTCAGGTTATCTGGTTATCCTTGCCCAATTCTCACTCTGAGTGTCTCAATTACAGGTGATAAAGTTTAACTATAAAATGTATGCCCTGAAACTGAGTCACAAATTTGGGTTTCTCAGGGCGAAGGCCCAGGTTCAGGCCAAGCCATGAACTATCGCCTTCCTCTTTCTCCTCTTCCTTCTTCTTTATTATAACACTGATAATACTGCCTTCACTTGGTATGGCATTTTATGGTTTAAAATACATCAATATATGTCCCCTTAGTAATTCTTTGTGAAAACATTGTTGGATAAACAAGGAAAGTGATACTAATCAATTTTCAATATTTAAAAACATAGAGGTTACAACATGTCAGTAATGAAAGCAAGTCTAAGCCCCAGCTTTCTAAGCTCTTTGTCCGATTCTTCGACTACAGTGAACAACCACATTGTCTTCCCATGCAACATTTGTAAAGCACGGGATTCTCCCTAACTTATTGAGGTCAACACAGTTGGTCATGAGAATCCCTTTAAGACAATAATTTTCCCAAATTCATAACTTTCAAGGGAAGATATGTTTCCCCTCAGAGTCTGTGGACACCAGGAACATTATTTGAACTTATATTTTTCACAGTTGGATTTTCAACATACCACAGAGGTGAAGCCACCACTTATCACAATGGCAAGAGAGGACGTGGCAAACACGAACACACTAAATGAGGGAAATTAATATTATTTTATGAGGTAAGATAATTCTGAAAAATATGCATTAAAATTAAATTCCTATGTTGCCCCTCAGATTTATAGCATTAGCATGCAGGTACCAGCAGTAGGCTTGATAATCTATGGAACTATATTTTGTTTGTTGTTTTGTTTTGGAAATATCTTCAGCTTTTTTTGTAAAAACTGAGCATGAGTTTATGTGCCTCGTGGAACTTAAAAAAAAAAAACCACCCAAATATTCATGTATAAATTCCTATTGGAAGAAATGCAAATAATATAGAATTTATAGCAATAAGCGGATGTTCTTTTTTCACACACCCATGGGTAATAAAGTGAATAGTTTGCATGTTTCCAGTCTTTACACATTTACATACTTATGTATAGTTATTTTTAAATATTATATTAACTTAGATATGCAATAATACTATATACTGTATTGTCCTGTAACTTGACTTTATTTTTCTTTCTTTTTTCTCAAAAATACGTCTTGAGGATCTTTCGGTGTGTGTGTATGTATGTGTTCACGTGTTTACATACACAAGCTTAGAGTTTCAAACTACTACATTCTATTCCATAAAATGAATATGCCAGAATAAATGTAATCATTCCATCACCAATGGATATCTTTGTTGTTTCCAGTTTTCAATGGGTACAAACAATGCTGTTAAAACAGCACTATATGTACATGTTTCCCTCCTTAAGAGCTTATACTTTTCCAGAATACATTTCAGAAGTAAAATGGATGGAATCAAGAGAATACTGACTTTGAATATTGATAGATGTTGTTAAATTATTGTCCAAAAAGAGTTTCATCAATTTACAGTCATGTATGAGGCTATCCTTTACCCCACCCTCACCAACATGGAATAAAATCAATCTTTTATTAAAATTCTGCCCCAATCCAATTATATCGGTCTATGTCTCTGTTGTTGTGCCAATACCATTCTGTTTTGATTACTAAAGCCCAGTAGTATGGTTTGAAGTCTGGTAATGGGATGCCTCCAGATTTGTTTGGTTTGCTTAAGATTGCTTTGGCTACTTGGGCTCTTTTCTGATTCCAAACGAAGGCCTTATAAGCCAGAAGGAGGAATTTTAACTTTATTCTAAATGTAGAGAGAAGCCAGAGCACTGGCTTCTGAATTGCTAAACTGCTCCCAAACACAGAGAGGGGCTAAAACTTTACATTTCCTATCCAAGCAGATACTTCAAGTGTGGATAGGAACAATGTCTACTTATCCCCTGAGCAAAGCTCACAGAAAAGAAAAGCCCACATCTGCAGTCAGAACTTCCCTCACAGACTCAGGCCAAGAGGCAAAGCTGAACAGAGCCATCCAGTTGTGGAACCATGCCCCTGACCCACACTCTCACCATTTTCTTTCAATTCAAATGCTGAACCTGAAGCATTTTTCTTTTTCTCTGATGCACGGTGACCCTTGCCAGTTGATAAACTGGAGCAGGAACTCTGGCCATGTTCAGCCACTAGAGTGGCCAAAAGGGTCTGCCACATCAGCACCAACAGCCCAGGCAGGGCAGCAGCTCACAGCTCACCCCTAAGGCAGCAAGCCTACCTCTGCAGATGGTCCCATTTCCCACGTAGCCTGGTTTGCAGGTGCAGCTGTGTCCCTGGACAGTGTTGGTGCAGATGGCGTTCTCGTCACAGTTGTGCTGCCCGCTGCCACATTCATCATGTTCTGTTTGCCGGGTGAAAGAGAAAGAGAGACACCCTTTCTTAGGTTGGAATCACTGGTTTGGAAAAGTTAGCTGAAACTCATCAAATAAGAATGGCAGTGACCTTACTATGTGCCTGATAGTTTCTGTTGAAATCTAAACTCTGAAAGATGTTATTATCCCCACTTTGCAGGTAAAGAAATAGTGGCAAAGGAGTCAAACAACTTATGTAAGTCACATGATTGGTAACTGTTGCTCTAAGGTCACTGTTTATTCCACCTTCTAAAAGGTTTCCACAGAGGTTCCAAGGCAATGAGTCTCAACTAAGGGCAATTTTGTGCCCCCTTCCCTTAGAAACGTTTGATGTGTCTGAAGGTATTTTGGGTTGCCATAGGTGGGGACAGGAAGTGCCACCAGAACCTAGTGGATAAAAGTTAGGGATGCTGCTAAGCATCCTAAAATGTGTGGAAAAAGCTAACAACAATAAAGAATTAACTTGCCCAAATTGTTGGCAGTGCCAAAGTTGGGGAAATTTCCTCTAAGGTTACAAAGAAAAAGAAACAAACCAATAAGAGATTCCATGGTTTCTTTAAAACAAAGGGAATAAATCTGAAGAGGAAAGCCCATGAACACAGCCTAGCAAAGGAGCATTTACTAGCAAGTATTTCAAAGGAGTAGCTCTGGTTCTGAGAATGTTGGTGAGAACAGGGTTGTGCTGCATTTAGGAAAGGGATTTATTTACTTTAGAAACTCTGTTTAAGGGCCCTCAGCCATTTAATTTTCCATATACTCCACTTTCATAAGGTTCAGAATCTAACCTCAGGGTTGTTGCCTAATGTATAGTGATATGGTTATATAAGTTCAAAAAACTGTGGCATCTTTAATTCACAGAACATGGAGGGAAATGGATCTAAACCTACAAAACAGACAGAAACCAAGATTTCATAAGTAATTATGATTTCCTCCCATAATCAGTAGACTTACAGAGTTATCCAAATGACTACTCTGCAAATAGGCAATATGGGAAGTTTAAACCCTTTATTCCTTTTAACATCTGCTAGCATAACTTCTTAGACATTTGAAGAAGAAAGTTCCAGTAGGGCCATTTAAATCATAAAAAGTTATAAAACAAGAGTAAAAATCCCAGATAGAAACCCCAAAGAAATAATACCAATTGGAACAAAACTAAAAATTCAATATAATTTGTTAAGTGAACTATTAAATCAATGTTCCAATCAACTGAAATTTCATCCATCTTCATTGATTTTTATTTTAAATTTCCTTACAGCGACTTAGTAATTAAAAAGTTTAAATACCGTAAAATGGAGCTGTTTTAGTCATATATGCACAACCGAAGTAAAGACACATACATTTGACTCTTGATTTAACGCCTTGGATTTTCCAAAGAAAATTTTTCTTTAGGCCTTAAAACCAACCCAAACTGTCAGTGAGAAACGTACATAGGTTAGCAAGCAATGAGAAAAAAAGAGAAGATTTATGAGGACACAATTCTAGTTCATTCATGTCCAGCACACTCCAGAAATTGTGTAACCCTATGGATATCTAATGAAATTTGCAAACCTAACAAGCACCTAGTATGTGCAAGAGTAATACCAGATGATATTAGGCACACAAAAAAGCCTACGAATATAGACTTAGACTCCCAGAGTTTTCAGTCTCCTAATTTAAATTCATTTAATAAATAATTATTATGGTCTTTATTGGGAATACAAAGATGAGTAGATATGGTCTCTGCTCACATGAACATTTTAATAGGGATAACTAACTGGAACACAAGAGAGAAGTGATAAGAGTTATAAGTAGTTGACATTCTATTTTATCATAAAAACAGAACATATTTTAGAATGAAAGGGTGTTCCACCAATAATTACAATGGGATAACGGGCATAACTCAGAATGACCTTGGCAAAACAGCATGTGTGGTCATGCTAGATAAGTATAATAAAGATAAACTAGGCTAAGAGTTCATTGGAGAGAAGAAATTCCTTCTAATGGAAAGAAGAGAAAAGCCTTATTGCAAGAGGCAATATTTGAACTGGTCTTTCAAGAATGGTCATGGTTTTCTCAACTAGAGTTGCCCATGAAGGGCACTTCAGGAAAAAGAATATGGTGGAGAAAGGTATGATTTTGTGCAACATTCCAAAAGTCTGGTCCATCCTTACCTACCTGGTCTTTTCTCTCAACAGACTTGAAATAAACCCTTTTCTCTGATGAGGTAGCTTCATCACTGTCCTGCAAATATATGAGTTTGTTCCTACTTCTCCAGTTTTTCATGTTGTTTCCCTAACCCAAAATACTCTCCCAATATAATTTGTATACCTGTGACCCTGCTGGGCTTCAAACAATACTTCAAACCCATACTCTGGCCACACTTGTGAAGCCTTTCACATCTTCTCTCTAGACCACCAATTTCACCCATCTTGGAACTTTCATGAAATTTAATATATTTACCTCTTTGGAGGCAATCATATCATAATACACTGTGATGATATTTGCAAGTTTTATCATTTATGCCTTAATTCACTAATTGACTTGAAGAGAGGAATTTTAGCCTATTTTCTACAATCCTCATTATAACTATCAGTACTTCACATAATCGTATTGAACCTAGAAAGCACCAAGCACTGAAAAAAATATTCTACACATATTATACCATTTAATTCTCCCAACAATCAAATGAAGTAAGTCTGTTCATTTCACAGTGAAGGAGCTGAAATAAAAAGACATTAAATAACCCACCTATGATCACAGGACTGGGAAGTAGGGGAACTCAGATTTGTGACTACAAACATTGGGTGAACAAATATATCACTGAGCAGTTGGAACTTAATTTAGATGTGGCTAAAATGAAACCAAGACATATGGAAGTTATCCCATAACACCAAAGATAAGACTTTCCCCCTGTAGCCCCAAATTCCCATTGAAAGATCCTACATACTTTCTGAGAAGATGTAACCTATTCCAAAAGGACCAAGCCTATAAAACCTCCACATTTCATTTTGTATACTCATGCCCAAGTTTTCAAAGTGACTAACACTTTCAAAACTGTATTTGACAGGGACAGCCAAAGAAAATACAGTTTCCTTTTAAAAATATTACATTCTTTTCCAGCTGCTAGAGATGCTGCAAAAGGCAGAGATGGACTGGCATAGAAGTTAAAAGCACAGACTTGAGAACCATCCATCCTGGGTTAGAAGATACTAGGTTTGGTAATAACTGGCTATATGAACTTGAGTGAGTTACTCAACCTTGCTATGTCTTAGTTTCATAATTGTAATATGTGGATAATAATAGAATCTCTCACCTGGGATTGTTGTGAGAATTAAACTGCTTAATATAGGTAGAACATTTATTATAGCATATTGCAACTAGTAAGTACTCTATAAGTTTAAGTTATATTATTATCATTGTTGTTATTACTACTACTATTACTACTGCTGCTGCTACAATTACTTATGGGCAGACTTGATCAATGGATGGTGGTTAAAACTGGTTGAGAGAGATGTCACCAAGATGATTGACTAGAGGTGCACAACACCCACCTCTTCCAAAAAGAAGGACCCAATGACAAATAGGTAACCATACGTTGAACAGAGATCTAAGGGAGAACACTGTAATTCAGCAGAAAAGTGATAAAGATTCTCTAAGGCAGAGAAACTCAGGATGGCAGCATAGAGAAGGTAAAAAGCACCCAGCATTGATTAGCTTGAGCCCAAGAGGGACTCCTCATTGTGGGAAAAAGGAAAGTGGGAGACCCCCAGCAGTCTATATTCCCACCACAGACATCTGCAATCCTAGCTACAGAAGACTCCACAGCCCTCAAAGGACCTGAGCCCAGTACAAGCAGTTGCTTAGAATCTAAGCAACTGCATATTTCCAGAGAGGGAATTCACACTGGGTCACCTCCACTCCCCTAGATCCAGACTACTGAAATACAATGTCATTTTAAGGGTGGAGCGACCACCAGAATGCATCGTTTCCTGGGGCCCAACAGTCCCTGCATGTCCTGGGGCCCTGCTGACACCACATCCACCCGGAAGGCTGGAGCATTGTGACACCAGCTGGACACAGTGGTATAGTCAAAGCCATGGCATCTGAGCCCACCTAGCACACTACACCCCGGGGAACAGCCTGCCATCAATGCTGGCATCCCCACCTTCTCCAGTGGCAAACCTGCCATGGGCCTGAATATGCAACCCTGAGGCCTGAGGACTTGTCCACTCATGGCCCACCACTGCCAGTGTCTCCACTCTCTCCAACAACAGAGCTACTGTGTGTATATATGTGCACCCCTCACACTGGGGCATGAAGACTAGCCCTACTTATGTTTCTACCCCCAGCAAAGCTATGCCATGACCTCCAAAGCTACAGCCTAGGCCACTGAGGCACTTGTAGACACCATAAAAATTTATTACAGCTGAAAAAATCATACAAAGACAATACTGCACCCATCCAGATCCAAAGCAAAAGTACCACATCCAGTCAGCATTATAGGACAAATCTAAGAAAAAAGACCTCCCCTACAAAGCAACTCCACGAAATTGGAATTTGTGTATCTGTTACACCAGACACACAGATAACAACACAGTGACACGGGGAACATGAAAAAGCAAGAAAATATGACACCTCCAAATGAACACAATAATTTTCCATTGATAAACTCCAAAGAAAATAAAGTCTATTAAATGGCTGAAAAGGAATTCAAAATAATGATCTTAATAAAATTGAGCAAAACACAAGAGAACACAGTCAATTCAACAAAATCAGGAAAATAACATAGGATCTGAATGAGAAATTCAACAAAGAGACAGATATCACCAAAAAAAAGAGAGAGAAATTATGGAACTCAACAATTAAATAAATGAAATAAAAAATACCATTGAGAGCTTCAACAACAGACTAAATTAGGCAGAAGAACGAACTTCGGAACTTGAAGACAGGTCTTTTGCAAACCCCAGTAAGACAAAAAAAATTAAAAATAAAGAATGAATTCAGCTTATGGGACACAAGGAACACCATTAAGCAAATATGTATTTGAAGTTTAGGAGTTCCAGAAGAAGATGGGGAAAGGCATAGAAAATATATTTAATAAAATAATAGCTGAAAATTTCCCAATTCTTGGGGGAGATATGGACATTCACATACCGGAAGCTCAAAGATTCCTCAAACAAATTCAATCCAAGAAGGTCCTCTCCAAAGCATATTATAATCAAATTTTCAAAGGTCAAAGACAAAGAGAGAATTCTAAAAATAGCAATAAAAAAAGCATCAAATCACATCTAAGGGAAACCCTATCAGACCAACAGGAGATTTCACAGGAGAAAACAGACGAGGAGAAAATAGGATGATATATTCAAAATGGTGAAAGAAGAAAACCTGTCAGTCAAGAATACTATACTCAACAAATCTATCTTTCAGACATAAAGGAGAAACAAACTTTTTCCCAGACAAGCAAAAACTGAGTGAATTTATCACCACTAGACCTGCCTTACAAGAAATGCTGAAGGGAGTCCTACATCTGTAAGTGAAAAGACAATATATGCCTTCACGAAAACACATGAATGTATAAAACTCACTGATAGAGCAGGTACAAAAGTGAGAAAGAAAAAGGAATGAAATGTCACCATTATAGAAAACCACCAAATCACAAAGACAAATAAGAGAGAAAGAAAGAAAAAAGGATATGGAAAATAATCAGAAGGCAATTAACAAAATGACAGGAGTAAGTCCTCATCTATCAATAACAACCTTGAATGTAAATGTTTTAAATTCCCCAACTAAAAGGTACAGACTGGCTGAACGAATTTAAAAAAAAAAAACAAGATGCAACTACATGCTACCTATAAGAAACTCACTTCACTGGTAAAAATACACACCAGCTAAAAGTGAAGAGATGAAAAAATATGCTCTACACAAATGGACCAAAGTGAGCAGGAGTAGCTATACTTATATAAGATAAAGTAGACTTTAAATTTTAAAAAAATTAAGAGACAAAGAAGGTTGGGATATAACAATTACAAATTTATTATAAATATTATTACAGCTAAAGGAGGAAATAGATTGCAATGCAGTAACAGTCAAGGACTTAAACACTCCAATCACAGCATTGGACAGATAATCTAGACAAAAATCCACAAGGAAACACTGAACTTAAGCTGAACTATAGACAATATGGACATATCAGACATTTAAAGAACATTTTATTCAACTTAAGCAGAATATACATTCTTCTTATCAGCACATGGAATATTCTCTAGGCTAGACCATATGTCAAACCACGAAATAAGTCTCAACACATTTTTTTTTTTTTTTTTTTGGAGACAGAGTCTCACTGTGTTGCCCGGGCTACAGTGCCGTGGTGTCATCCTAGCTCACAGCAACCTCAAACTCCTGGGCTCAAGCGATCCTCCTGCCTCAGCCTCCTGAGTAGCTGGGACTACAGGCATGCACCACCATGCCCGGCAAATTTTTGTTCTATATATTTTTAGTTGTCCAAAATATTTCTTTCTAATTTTAGTAGAGATGGGGTCTCGCTCTTGCTCAGGCTGGTTTCGAATTCCTGAGCTCAAACAATCCGCCCGCCTCGGCCTCCCAGAGAGCTAGGATTACAGGCATGAGCCACCGCGTCCAGCCAAGTCTCAACACATTTTTAAAAATCAAAATCATATCAAGTATCTTTTGGACCAAGAATGAAATAAAACTAGAAATCAATATCAAGAGGAACTTTGGAAGCTGTACAAATACATGGAAATTAAATAACATGCTCCTAAATGACAAATGACTCAATAAAGAAATTAAGAATAAAATTTTAAAAATTCCTGAAGCAAATAAAAATAGAAATGTCAGGTTCATGTGTTTCTTGGTTCTTAGTATCAAAGAATGGTTACTGAGTCTGAGTCCACAGAATAAATGAGCAAGCCCAACAGATACAAGCAAGCCAAACACCAAGATTTGTTATGCACAGTATGTTCCAGAGAGAGAATAGGTCTATCTCCATGAGTGGAGATGACCCTGGGTTTTTAGCGCACTCTTGTATTTATATCATAACTGGACTGTCTCTCTCCCTGCAGGTGGAGTTTCCCTTTTCCTGCTCTTGGTTGATTGACAGATTTCCTTATATAATTCTTTTAGTCTATGCACATTCATCGTCCCAGAATCCTTCATGAAAGTCCATTGGGGGCTCAAAACTGCAATGCAAATTAGATGGCAATGAACCCTGAGCCAGTTAAGGACACTTGAAATGTCCTACTGTGCCTGTTCTAGTTCATTCTAGTTCACTCCACCCAGGAACCTGGCCATATCTCCAGTTTGTGGTTTCTCTACCTCTTTTTGGTTGATCAGTTTCTATCATAGACAAAACATCTGTTTCTCTCCCCTGTCTTTGGTGCTTCCTAACTGAAATACAACATACCAAAACCTATGGGATACAGAATAAGCAGTCTTAAGAGGCAAGTTTATAGCAATCAATGCCTACATCAAAAGAGCAGAAATGGCCAAGTGTGGTGGCTCATGCCTATAATTCTAGCACTCTGGGAGGCCAAGGTAAGAGGACTGCTTGAGCTCAGGAGTTTGAGACCAGCCTGAGCAGGAGTGAGACCCCATCTCTACTAAAAATAGAAAAACTAGCTGGGTGTCATGGCATGTGCCTGTAGTCCCAGCTACTCAGGATGTTGAGGCAGGAGGGTCACTTGAGCCCATGAGTTTGAGGTTGCAGCAAGCTATGATTTATTTATTTCAATATATTTAGGGAGTACAATAGTTTTTTTATTACACAGATGAATTGTACAATGCTGAAGTCAGGGCTTTCAGTGCGCCTAGCACCAGAATAGTGCACATTGTACTAATGAGCAAATTTTTATTCCTCAGCCACCTCCCACCATCCCCCTTTCTAAGTTTTCAATGTCCATTATACCACTTTATGGCCATACACGTCATTCATTTAGCTCCCACCTACAAGTGAGAACATTTGGTTTTTGTTTTTCTATTCCTAAGATACTTCACTTAGGATAATGGCTTCAGGTTCCATCCAAGATGCCACAGAAGATATTATTTCATTCCTTTTTATAGCCGAGTAGTACTATGTGGTGTGTACACACACACACACACACACACCCCATATTTTATCAACTCATCAGTGTATGGGCACATAGGTTGATTCCATATCTTTGTCATTGTGAATTGTGCTGTGATAAACACTCTAGTGCAGGTGTCTTTTTGAACAAAAATGCCTTATTTTCCTTTCAGTAGATAGTAGATACACAGTAGTGGGATTGCTAGATCAAATGGTAGGTCTACTTTTAGTTCTTTGAGGAGTGTCCATATTATATTCCACATTAGTTGCACAAATTTACATTCCCACCAAGAATATATAAGCATTCCCTTTTCACTGCATCCATGCCACCATATATTGTTTTTTGACTTTTTGATAATGGTCATTCTGACAGGGGTAAGGTGGTATCTTACTGTGGTTTTAATTTGTGTTTCAGAGTGATTACTGGTGTTGAGCATTTTTTCATGTTTGTAGGCCATTTGTCTATCTTCTTTTGAAAATAATCTGTTCATGTCTTTTGCCCACTTTTTGATGGGGTTGTTCTTTTCTTGCTGATTTATTTGGGTTCTTTGTAAATTCTGTAGATTAGCCCTTTGTCAGATGTATAGTTCATGAATATTTTCTCCCATTCTTTATCTATTTACTGTGCTTATTTTTTTTTCTTTTTTGCTGTGCAGAAATTTTTACTTTAATTAATTCATTTTTGTTGTTGCTGTGTTTGCTTTTGAGGTCTTAGTCATAAATTCTTTGTCTAGTCCAATGTCTAGAATAGTCTTCCCTATGTTTTCTTCAAGAATTTTTAGACTCAAATACAAGTCCTTAATCCATCTTAATTTTTGCATATGGTGAGAGATAGGGATCCAGTTTCATTCTTCTACATGTGGCTATCCAGTTTTCCCAGCAGCATTTATTGAATAGGGCATCCTTTCCCCAGTGTATGTTTTTGTCTGCTTTGTCAAAACTCAGTTGGTCATAGCTATCAGGTTATATTTTTAAGTTCTTTATTCTTTTCCATTTGTCTATGTGTCTACCTTTATACCAATACCACGCTGTTTTGGTTATTTTAGCAGTGTAGTATAATTTGAAGGCAGGTAATTTGATATCTCCAGATCTGTTCTTGTTGCTTATGATTGCTTTGTCTATTTGGGCTCTTTTTTGGTTCCATATGAAGTTTACAATTATTTTTTCTACATCTGTGAAAAACAACATTGGTATTTTGATGGGAATTGTATTGAATCTGTAAATCGCTTTGGGCAGTATGAACGTTTTAACAATGTTGATTCTTCCAATCCATGAGCATGGGATGTTTTTCCATTTGTTTGCTATGATTTCTATCATCAGTGTTTTGCAGTTCTTGTCTCTACAAGATCTTGTACCTCCTTAATGAAGTATATGCCTAGATATTTTTTACAACTGTTGTAAAATGTATTGAGTTCTTGATTTGACTCTCATTTGACTATTAGTACATAGAAATGCTATTGATTTGTGTAAATTAATTTTATCACCTTTTTTAGATATAAGATCATATCAGCAACAAACAGGAATAGTTTGACTTCCTCCTTCCTGATTTAGATGCCCTTTATTTCTTTCTCTTGCCTGATTGCCATGGCTAGGACTTTCAGTACTATGTTAAACACAGTGGAGCCAGTGGTCATCCTTGTTTTGTTCTGGTTCTTAGGGGGAATGTTTCCAACTTTTCCCCCTTCAGTATGATGTTGGCTGTGGGTTTTTCACATATGACATCTATTATTTTGACATATGTTCTTTCTATGCCTAGTTATTTGAGGGTTTTTATCAGGAAGGGGTACTGATTTTATTAAATGGTTTTTCTGTATCTACTAGGATGATCATATGGTTCTTATTTTTATTAACAATTCTGTTTATGTGGTGAATCACACTGATTGATTTGCATATGTTGAACCATTCTTGCATCCCTGGGATGAAACTCACTTGATAATGGTAAACTATCTTTTTGATGAGCTGTTGGATTTGGTATGCTAGTATTTTCTTAAGGATTTTTGCATCTATGTTCACGAGGGATATTGGTCTATATTTTTCTTTTTTGTTGTTGTTTCTCTGCCTGGCTTTGGTATCACAGTGACACTGAATTCACAACATGAGTTAGGGATGATTCCCTGCTTTTTGATATTATGGAACAGTTTCAGTAGCATAGGTGCAAGTTCTTTGTAGGTCTGATAGCATTCAGCTGTGAATCTGTCTGGCCTGGGGCTCTTTTTTGTTGGGAGATTTTTTTATTATCGTATCAACGTTTCTACTCAACATTGGTCTGTTCAGGATTTCTATTTCTTCCTGATTCACATTTGGGAGCTTGTGAGTTTCCAAAAATTTAGCCATTTCCTCTAGATTTTCTAGTAGACATTTTCATAGTAGCCAAGGATGATATTTTGTATTTCTGCGGTATCGATTGTAATGTCTCCTTTTTCATTTCTAATTGAGCTTATTTGAGTCCCTTCTCTTCTATTTCTGATTAGTCTAGCTAATGTTCTATTAATTTTGTATATCTTTTCAAATAAACATCTTTTGTTTTGTTGATCCTTTGTATTGTTTTTTTTGGTTGCCATGTTGTTTAGTTCTGTTCTGAGCTTTGTTAATTCTTTTCTTCTGCTAACTTTGGGTTTGGTTTGTTCTTCTTTTTCTCATTCCTTGAGGTGTGACATTAGGTTGTTAATTTGTGATCTGTCTTTTTGATGTAACCATTTAAGGCTATTAGCTCCCCTCCTAGCTCTGCTTTTTCTATATTCAAGACATTTTGGAAACTTGTGTTCTCTTTGTCATTCAACCTGAAAAATTTTTATTTCCATCTTGACTTCATCATTGACCCAAGGATTGTTTAGCAGTACATTGTTTAATTTCCATGACTTTGTGTAGATCTGAGAGTTCCTCTGGGAATTGATTTCTAGTTTTATTCCATTGTGGTCTGAGAAGATGTAGGGTATGACTGCGATTTTCCTGAATTTGCTGAGACTTGTTTTGTGGCCTAACATATGATCTATATTGCAAAATGTCCCATGTGCTGATGAGAAAAATGTAAATCCTGCAATTTTGAGGTACATTGTTTTGTAAGTGTCTGTTAGGTCCATTTGTTCTAGAATTCCATTTAATTTTGTTAATATTAACAAAATTTGTTAATATTCTGCTTTGATAATATGTCCAGTCCTATGGGGAGATTGTTGAATTCCCCAGCTATTATGATGCTGCTGTTTATTTCCTTGTTTCTTCTAACAAATTCTGTAGAATTTGTTTTATAGGTCTGGGAACTCCTATGTTAGCTACATGTGTGTTAGGATTGTTGTATCTTCTTGTTGAATTGCTCCCTTTATAATTATATAATGATCACTTTATCTTTTTTTTAAATCATTGTTGATTTAAAGTCTATTTGATCTGATATGAGACTAGCTACTCCTTTTGGCTTTTGGTTTCCATTTGCCTGGAATATTTTTTCCACCCATTTACCTGGAGTCCATGAGAATCTTTGAAAGTTTAATGTGTTTTCTGGAAACAGCATATATTTGGGTTATTTGCTTTTATCCATTTAGCCAATTTATATCTTTTAAATGGAGCGTTAAAACCATTTACAGTCAATGATAGTGTTGATATGTGAGATTCTGTTCTGTTCATAATGTTGGCTGTTACCTCATTGATTTATTTCCTCTTTAGTGTTACTGTTTTATAAGAGCTGTTTTAATTTTCAGGTGTTTTTACAGTGACGGATATTGATTGTCCTGTTCCATGCAGAGAACACTTTTAAGCATTTCTTGTATAGCAGGTCTATTGGTGACAAATTCTTTTAATATATGCTTGTCTGGGAAAAACTTTATCTCTACTTCCTTTATGAAACTTTGTTTTACAGGATACAGAGCTCTTGATGGGCAGTCTTTCTTTTTAAGAAGACTAAAAACGGGACCTCAATCCTTTCTGGCTTGTAAGGTTTCTGCTGAGACATATGATGTTATTCTGATGGATTTTCCTTTGTAAGTTACTTGATACTTTCATTTCACAGTTTGTAGAATTTTCTCCTTCACTTTGACTTTGACAGACTGATAACTATATGCCTTGCTGATGTCTTACTTTCTGTGAACCTTCCAGGTGTTTGATGACCTTCTTGTATCTGGATGTCTAAATCTCTAGCTATCCCGGGGAAGTTTTCCTCAATTATAACCTCAAAAATAGGTTTCCCAGGCTTTTTGCTTTTTCTTCTTCTCCTTCAAGGATACCAATGATTCTTATATTAGTTCACTTTACACAGTTTGATATTTCTTGGAGAGATTGTTAATTTTTCTTGACTCTTTCTTCTGCATTTTTGACTGATTGAGTTAATTCTAAAGCCTTGTCTTTCAAGCTCTGAAATTCTTTCTTCTGCAAGGTCTACCCCAAAAGAGCACAAAACATTCTACGATAAGGACATCTGCACCCGAATGTTTATGGCAGCACAATTCACTATTGCAAGAATGTGGAAACAACCCAAGTGCCCGTCAATCCATGAGTGGATTATCAAAATTTGGTATATGTTCACAATGGAATATTACTCAATCATAAGAAATGACAGTGATCTAGTTCCTCTTACACTTTCCTGGATTAAACTTAAGCCCATTATCCAAAGTGGAGCACCACAAGAGCAGCAGAAGGGGACCCATTTGTACTCACCATCAAATTGGTATTAACTAATCAACACATAAATGCACATATCAGAACAACATCTATTGGATGCTGGGGAAGGGGGAGGGTGGTGGGTGGAGGGGGGAAGAGGGAGGAGGGGAGGAGTATTTGTATACACAAGGAGGGCAATGCGCACTATCCGAAGGATGGACATATTTGAAACACGGACTTCGGTGGGGGGGGAACCAAGGGCAACACACCTAACCTAATCCTCTGTACCACGGGAAGGGCAGCGGGAGGAGGGGGGAGGAGGGAGGAGGGGACGGGTATTTGTATACACAAGGAGTGCAATGCGCACTACCTGAAGGATGGACATATTTGAAACACAGACTTCGGTGGGGGGGGGGGACCAAGGGCAACACACGTAACCTAAACGTATGTACACCCATAATTTGCTGAAATAAAAAAAAAAAAAAGAAAAAAAAAAACTTTCTACTGTATTTTTAAATTCCCTAAATGACTCTTTAATTTCTAGAAGCTCTGTTATATTTTTTTCTTATGCTATCTATCGCTTTAGTGAATTTTCATTCATGTCTTGAATTATTTTCTTGGTTTCTTTGTATTGCTTTTCAACTTTATCATCATTCAGAACCATTATTTTACTTGAAATTTGTATTCTGAATTTCATATCTGATATTTCAACAATTTCTCTTGGTTAGAGGCTGTTGCTGGAGAACTTTTGTGATCCATTGGGAATGTCAAAACAGCTTGTTTTTTCATGTTACCAGAGTTCTTGGGATGACTCTTTCTCATCTGAAACCTCTTCTCTCAGCTCAAGACAGCCTTTCAGTATACCTGTTCTACTCCGCTAAGAACTCTGTTGCTCAGTGAAGAGAGGAAAAGGAGGTCCCTGGATGGCATGCTTCAGGCCTACTCTGGAAGATTTACCAGAAAGGAGATGGGCAGGTGCACTGTAAACCTTGAACACTGCTGGTCTCCTGCATCTTCCAGGGGTTTTTTAGTTGTAAGAGGAAGGACCTAAGAGGAATGGGACTACTCCATCTTGGCTAAAAATAAATGTCTCCAATATATTTAATGTTTAAGAAACTAGTCAATTTTTTTCTCTGTTCCTTTTCTAAACAGGACAAATAATTGGGATTTTAACATAAGTAATATTTTTGAGCACATACAATACGAGCCAGATACTGCAGAAGTATATTATATCATCCATATAAGTTAAGTAATATTGTCATCCCTATTTTCTAAATGAAGCAATGGGAACAGAGAGGTTGTAACTAGCCTAACTTTATAGGATGGTAGATTCATCCAAGGTAGTCACTGTCAAGCCATGGCAGAAGAAACAGAGCCATGCAATTATTATTCATTTTTGATACCTTCTTCTCCCTTAATCCTTTATAATTAATCCATCACCAAGTCTTGTTGAGTTTTCTTCCTAAGTATCTCTCAAATTCATTCCCATATTTCCATTTCCAGTGCGACCACCCTTATCTAAGCTACCATCATCTCTTACATGGGCTACTGTTATAGTTTCCCCATGTATCTCCTCAAATCACTGTTTCCCACCTTCCATTTATTCTTCATACTGCAGTTAGAGCAACATTTTAAGAATATCAATCTTATCATTTTTCCATCCCTGGTAAAAATTCTTTGGATATTTCCCATTGGTTTTCAAATGCAGACAAACATTTTTAATATGACCTCAAAGGCCCAGCACAGCCTGGCCCCCACCTAACCGCCCAACATGATTTTGCTTCAATCCCATTTGCACCAGCTCTTCTGCAACCACACTGGCTTTGTCTGCTTTCTTAAAGTGTCATTGTTTCCTCTCTTCACAGGAATTTTCACATGCTCTTTCATCTTTGTCTTAGGTAAATATGATTATCCTTGAGAATTCAACTATATCCTCACCTCCTCAGAGAAAGAATTTCTGATTGCCTTGACTGGGGCCATTTCCCCTGTAACACTGTCATATAATACTCAATATGTCTCCTTCATAGGATTACTCATAGTGATAATTTATATTTATCAATATATTATGAATGTCTTTCTTCTCTGCTAGAGCACAAATCTCTTGAGGATAGAAACTATTTTTTTCTTTTCTTTATCCCCAGGCCATACTACAGCTTCTGAAATTTAGTAAGTGTCTAACACAAATACCTATTTATAAAAGGAAGGAAAAAAGAAGGAAGAAAAGAAGGAAGAGAGAAGGCAAGGAAAGAAGGAAGGACACAGATTTAAAAAAAATACGATTTTCTTTGGCATTACAAGCTACAGACAGGTTAAGGAGAATTAAGACACAGAAAAGGTAAGTGAATTAGTCAGCTGGGGAAATTCAGAAGCGTAGAACTTAAAAATTAAATACAACTGGGTAATGACATCTTAAAATATTTATTTATCACAGTGACTTTGTGGGAAGAGGGGAAATGCATATGGTTTTAAGAGCTCTCTTTGAGGCAGGTCATTTCTTTCACAAAAAATTGCTGAGGACACAACCCATAGGCTGGGAGAAGATATTTGCAAATCATATATCTAATAAGGGACTTGAATCCAGAATACACGAAGAACTTTTACAATTCAATAATAAAAATATAACCCAATTGGAAAAGATGAAAGTATTTAAATAGACATTTCTCCAAAGAAGATACACAAATAGCTAATAAACACATGAAAAGATAGTCAACCTCCTTAGCAATTAGGGAAATCCAAAACAAAACCATGGTGAGATACCATTTCATATGCACTAGAATGGGTATAATCAAAAAGACAGATACAATGAGTTGGCAAGGATGTGGAGAAATTAGAGCCTTTGGACATTGCTAGTGGAAACATAAAATATTGCAGTCTCAGTAGAAATTAGCTTGGCAGTTTCTCAATCTATTAAACATGATCTAGCAATTCCACTTCTAGGTATATACCCAAGAGAAATGAAAACATGTCCACACAAAGACTTTCACACAGATGTTCATAGCAGCATTATTCATAATAGCCCAAAGGTTAAAACAACTCAAATGTCCATCAACTGACAAATGCAGAAGAAAATGTGGTATAGCCATACAATGGAATATTATTCAGCAATAAAACAGAATGAAGTACTTATAAACGCTATAACATGTATCATAGATGAACCTGAAAATCATTGTGCTAAATGGAATAAACCAGTCACAAAAGATATAATTATATGATTCAATTTATATAAAATGTCTACAACAGGCAAATCTATAGAAACAAAAAGTAGATTAGTGGTTACCTAGGGCTAAGCTCAGCAGAATGGAGAATGACTATTGAGTACCAGTTTTTTCTTTGAGATGATAGAAATGTTCTAAAATTAGATTATGATAATAGTTGTACAACTCTAAGAATATACAGAAAACCATTAAATTGTACACTTTAATGGGCTAAATCTCATGCTGTGCAAATTATACCTTAATAAAGCTGTTAAAAATCATTAAGGAGAAAGTTCTGAAATAAGTTAATATATTTATCTCTCTCTGTTTTAAGAAGGGAAGGTAAAGACTCACCAAAGGTTATACTTGGATGAAATTGTTCTTCCAAGAATGGGGATTAGAAATGTTAGTTATTTTGCTAATATCCTAAGTATGTGCCATATTTTCTTAAGTGAAAAATACCATTTATCTAATAGTAAAAATACCATTTATCTAACATTAGTGGGGGAGTAATTATGTATAAAATATGTCCATCCATTACAAGATGTTTCCCAGTTTGTTAAATATGAAATCTGTAAATCTATGCATAAGCTTAAGAACATATGTTATTTATAATATAACACAGCGCTTGAGTTCAAGTAGCATTTTTATAAGTCAAAATAAATACAACTGCAAGCCCCCTATGTACCAGAATGCACAACTAAATCCCTTCATTACAGGGTTCCTTTGCACACAGTAGGATCCCACTATAGTTTGAATGGTCTTAGATAAAAGCTTTTGGGAGGGCTTTCTGATCTTCACACTGGTTATTAACTAGCCAAAAACAGTTTTTAGAGGCTAAAAGTCCTGCTGATTCCCTGCTAAGCTCAGATGCTAAAATATTTGGCAAGAGCAGGTGCCTTAGAAATGGGGCTCTGAGTCTTTGAATGTAGCAAAAATTCAATTCTGCTTGCTGGAACTACCCCCACTCTGGGGGTGCTCCACTTTAAGAGCCAATGGATTCTTAGATTTTCCTTCTACTAAGGATAGCTACTTCAATTTAGAACACTTCTACCTCCCCAAACATCATCCCCTGTAATCCCAGCTCCCTCTGGGATGATTCATTCTCTTTGAAAGTGTGTATTAACTCTGACCTAGTGACAGAGGCCTTGGGTCTCAAGACTGGAATCTGCTCTTAACTGAAAGCCCTGAAAAGGGTTGTGAAAAGAATGGATATGGTAGTATGGTTACAGAGAGGAAGGTGGGAAGGTGGAAAGGAGGAGTGGAAGGGAAGTATCTCCTATCCTTTCTAATACCTTTACAGTAGTCAGAAAGCACAAAGTAGTAATTCAACCAAGTGCTTTTCTATTTGGATATATAATATTATATACAAAATATGGCACATTACATATAATGTATATCAGTCATTTATATATGATAATTGTGTATACATAGAAAAAGTCTATAAAAATGTATGTTAAACCATTGACAGTGATTTTTACTAGAGGGTTAGATAGAAGATAAATGGGAGGTGCTTATACTATGCATCTTATTCATTTTGTACCTTTGAATTCTTTACAACTAATGTGTACCTTTTATTACTAAACAATAGAGGGATTTTTGTTGTGTTTTATTTTAAGGAGAAAGAAAATAAATGTGGATATATAGGTCAGAGGATACAAAGAAACAGTTATGTAGGATGAATGAGTCTAGAGATCTAACATGATGACTACAGTTAATACAGTTTTGTACTGTATTTGGGATTCTTGCTAAATGAACAGATTTATAGCTGCTCTTGCCACAAAAACAAACCAAAAAATGAATAACTATGTGAGAAAATGGACATGTTAATTTCCTTCGCTATAGCAACCTTTTACTATCCATATGTATCCCATAATACCATGTACACCTTAAACATACACAATAAAATTTTTTTTAAAAAAGAAAGCAAATGGATTCCAGATGTATCCAAAATTGTTTGAAAAGAAACGAATTTTTGGAGGCTGATAGACCTGAATGCAAATCCCAGCACTACCACTTATGAGCAGTTTGGCAAATGGTGTTCCAGTTTCTGTATGAATAATATGCAGACAATGATGCCATATCTTTTTTCCCTTAGATCTGAACATATTCTGCTTCAGAGATGTTCAAGAAACATTTATTTAATGAATGCTGATGAGAATAAACTTTGTGAAAGAAACATTTTGTTTCATCATTGACATATACAGTGGTAGGTGCTCCAAAAATGGGAGAGGCTGTCACCACTGCCACCACCATCATCATCAATGTCATCACAATGTGGTGTTGGCCTGTGTTTTTCATGATTCTTCCCCAATAATGCCAGGAAGATTTTATTAATACTAGGAGAATTGTTATTCTCCTTTATATCCCCTGGGCTTTAGACCTCGTGACATCCTAAAAAGAGAAAGAACGTGGGTCCACATCCAGCTTTATCACTTGCTCACTTTGTGACCTTAGCAAGTACTTCATGTCTCTGAGGCTCAGTGTCACCACCTGAAAATGTGAGCAATCAATCCGTCACACAGAGCTGCTGGGAAGATTAACTGAGAGACTACGCAAAAACTGTCTAGTAGCACACCAGGCAAGTAATAGGATTCAGCAAATGTTAACTTTGTTTCACAGGGATAATTTAGAAATGTATAATTAAACTACAAAATCAATTAAGAGCTAACCTGTAGTCTAATGTTTAGGGCTTCTTTTAAAAGACCTAGTCTGAAAGGAATATCCACGACTAGAATAAAAGAAAGAGCCAAAGCTGTTTAACTTTGGTTTTATGCAATGGTCACATAAGCATCCCCAAAGTGGTCCTTTTTCTGAGGCCTTTTATTGCTATACTGTGAAGACACTGCCTTGTGATTCTTTTGGTTTCACGACTACCTAGAAAAGTTCTGAAGAAAAGTGTCTAAATATGAAACATGGCAAAAAAAAAAAAAAATAATACAGAGCTAATATTTTTCTTTATCACAAAAGTTTGCCTTCTCCTTCAGGGATTCTCAGTACAAACATGTTGTCCTTCCCATTCTGAAATAAGATGATGGTACAAAAAAACCCAAAAGGAACTTGAGAAAAACACGGGCAAAGGTGAAAAGTCTCTTTTCATCCCCTCTCCTCAGTGATTGTGATTCCCTGTCCAAGTGCTCTGGGGCTCAGTCAACTCATGAGATTTCAAAGAGGACAGAATTAAAGGGAAGTAAAAAAAAAACTGAAAATGTGCTATTCCTATTACCCTACTTTTCACCATATTCTCTATTTCCTATGGAATCTTTCTTCCATACCCAACTGTATTTGGTTGAATAGTGGCCTTCCCCCAAATTCGTGTCCACCAGGAACCTCAGAATGTGACCTTATTTGGAAATAAAGTCTCTGCCTATGTTATTTGTTAAGATGAGGCAATATTGGATTAGCATGGACCCTAAATCCAAGAAGAGAAGAAGACACATGGTGATACACAGAGGGAAGAAGACCATGTCAACACAGAGGCAGAGATTAGAGTTATGAAACCACAAGTAAGGTACACCAGTAGCCACCAAAATCTGGAAAAGGCAATGACGGTTCTCCCCTAAAGCCTTGCTTGCTGACTCTTTTATTTTTGATTCTGATCTCCAAAATTATGAGAGAAAAAAAATTCTGTTGATTTAAGCACTTGGTGTGTGGCAGTTTGTTATGGCAGCCCTAGGAGACCAATACAATCAATGTTATATGTAATTTTTCACATCATAAAGTCCTGAGGGCAGTGAAGGGCCAAGTCCCAGTGACCTTCATTATTTCCTAGAAAAGAGACCCTAGAAGACAGAAATAAGGGGCCTGGGGATACACATCCATAATGAAGTCATTTGACTGTGTTTAGAGTGTAAGGGGAAAGAACACGTTTCAGAGACAGATATACTATATTTGAACCACAGCCTTAACATGAAGCACCTGTAAAATATCTGTAAATCTCTTACCTCTGAGCCCAATTTCCTCATCTTTAAAGCAGAGAAACAACTATCCATCTTGCTGAGGAATTATATCAATAAAAATACAGTTTGCAGGGTTAGCATAGTACACAATGTATACTAGACACTTAATAACCATTAGGTTTATTTTTTTTTAACTAGCTAGGCATGAACTAGAAAAGATATGCCAAGGCAAACATTAAAGTAGGTAAACAAGGTAAACATTTCCTGTCACCCTGGAAATATAAAAATATATATTTATATATTTATATATTTATTCAGTCTCAATATATATATTGAGACTGAAAGAGCTTAAAAGGCTTTAAAAGAATCCATCTCTACTGCATCAGTCCTCTGATGAGTTTTCCTGGGAATATGTATGAAAAAGAAAATCCCTGGAGCTTAAGAAGATACTAGGCTTTCTCAGCTTTATGGCTAGGGGGTATTCTTTCTTGGGGGACTACCCATAAGTTGTTGCCCTTTTTCTTTTTTGTCGCTAAGACAGTCCACCTATAAAGCTGGTTGGGGGTCCAGCAGATATAAGGCAAGTGTGATAGGAAGTTTCTGTGATTGATTTCCTCCATACATGAAGAGGAAGAAGAAATGGAGGAAAAGGAAGAGGAAGAAGAGGAAGAAGATGAGAAACACATCATCATAACTTTGTGGCCCTCTCCCTACCCTTGGGTTGTATTTTTTTTTTCCAGACAAGACATTTAAAAAGAATAGATAAAAAACTAAATTTAACAGTGTACAAGGCACAGGAAATACAGGCACTGGCTCTGCCCTCATAGATCCTACAAGAGGTAGGCAGGGTGCCATATTCATACACAGCACAGGAACATAATTCAAGGAAAGGGTCAGAAAAGACTTTTGGGAGGAAGTGACATTTAATGGATGGATTGAATGGGAGTCAGCCAAGCAAAAGGAGGTAAGGAATAAACTTTGAAAAAATAAACGCTGAATCCAAACTCCCAAGCAACACCACACCTCACACAGTGAGTCATTATACCACAGTGATAAATCTCTGAAAATTGCCCCAGTGAACCCTGGGATGGAAACGCAAGGCAGAGCAAATAACCCCCTGTTTATACACATAACGTGCACACCATGGGCCAATGTTGCTTTCCAAAGGAAAATTAAGCTGCCTGATAGAAGTCTGATGCACCTGTCTCTCCACCAGTGATTGAACTTCTGGTGTTCACAGGTAGTAACAAATATCATTTTCTTCTCTGTGTCTGTGGCAGATTTTCCAAAAATGGCCACAACAGTATCTCCCATCCTACATGCTGCTTTGCAATGTAACCTCACCTTCCCCCATGAAGAAGTCCAATCTAGTTATCCTCCCTTTGAATCTGGACTGGCTTTAGAAACACGTTTGTAACCAATAGAATGAGGGCATGTTACTTCCAAAGCTAGGTGAGAAGTCTGGCAGCTTCTGGAATGCTCGTTCCCCAGATGCTTCATCTCAGGATGTTACTTCTTAGAACCCAGCTTCCCTGCCAAGGACACATGGAGAGGCATATGTGCATGTTCCAGTCGATAGTCCCACCTGAGTTCCACCTCCAAGGAACACCAACCAAGCACCAGACATGTGAGGAAGGAACCTTTCACTTGGTTACATTTCCCATCTGTTAGAGTTCCCTCAGCCCTTGAAACTTTCCCAGCTGAAGCCCGGATACCAAGGAGACACACTCCATCCCTGCTGCATCCTATCTGGATTACTGATCCACAGAATTTATGAGCATAGTAAAATGGTGGTTGTTTTTACACCGCTATGTCTGAGGTGGCCATTACAGCAATAGATGTAATTGATACAACCAGGACAATGTCACTGGCTCTGAGCCCAAGGTCTGATATGAAACAGGAGCTCAAAGAGGTTTTGTGAAACTGGGTTGAAATGAAGATGAAAGCACCTGGACAGACTCTGTTTGTTCCTCTGAGACAGTCTCCTATCTTCAAGGTGAGGTGCATTGAAGGATGACTTATTATTTGTCAGTGGCCTCACACTGCCTTTACTCAGCAGCGTCTTCAGTTATCACCTAACATAAATAGACCCTAAAATAAACCCAAATACATTTTGTGGCAATCAAAATATATTTTCTTCAACATCGCAACTCAGTGATTGCCCTGGGAACTTCAGTGCATATGATAATAGCGCTGCTGAAATCTGTCACAAAACTCTACATCTAGTTCCTCTGGCTGATGCTGTCTAACAATCTATTAATATAGGAGGAAGTAGAAAATCATGCCAAGAAAGCCAAAGTTTTTTTTGTTTTGTTTTGTTTTTTCTGGAGAATGTACAGAGGCTCAGGAGTATAGGAGAAAGGGTTTTGTCCTCCCTGGAGGTGGGAGAGTGCACTGATTAGAAATCCCAGCTCTGGATACAAAATCTTGAGTTAAAATCTCAGCTAAGCTACTGAATGACTCTGTGAACTTACCCCTGTTATACGTTATCTCTCACACTGTTTTTCCTTTAGTAAGAAAAGGCTGGCGTAAGGATTAAGTGAAATAAAGGGTACATGAAGTTATTCAAATATTTGTCATGTACTACGTGCCTGCACTGTTCTAAGTCCAGAAAACAAAACGGTGAACAAATGAGGTAAATCCCCTGCCACGATGGAGCTCACATTCTGGTGGGAGACAAATAATAAATATGCAAAATAGCGTGTAATATGTAATTTAGGGTAGTGATAATTAATATGAAGAAAAATAAAGCCAAGTGAGGACGTAAAGAGTGATGAAGTTGCCAATTTAGATAGAAGAGTTTGGGAAAGATTCTCTGAGGACACTTAAAGACCTGGATGAAATTAAGGGGTAAACAATACAATTGTCCAAGGGAACAGCATTCTAGCTAGAGGAACATCAAGACAAAGTTTTGAGGTGGGAAAAAGAGCAAGAAGGCCTGGGAAGCAAGAGAGGAGTGATGAAATGGGATTACGATCAGAAATCACATCGCCAAGGTAGCCATAGGTGAGATCAGACAGGTCCCTTTTAAGCCATGTGGCTTGTATTCTAAGCATGGTGGGAAGCCATTGGTCAGCTTCCGATCATCCTCTCTGTGAATTGCTTAGCACAGTGCCTGACATATCAGAGCACGTGCTCAGCAAGTGGCTGGGTTATCACATTATTTTGGACTAGTGTCAAGGCAGCAGAAACACATTCCTCACCAGCCATACTAAGTCCAACCTTCACTCACAGAGCAAGTGATAAGGTCAGAGACTGTATGACCTGCAAGCTCTAAGTGGGGCTGATTTTTCAGGTCATAAACACACAAAATGTGCAAACACAAAAACCAAATGAAGCCTAAAGAAATGGCAGGCATTCTGCTCTCACACATGGCTACATGACTCTGTTCTTCATGAAAATCCAAAGTAGGAGGTAATAACACTTTGTGCAGAAAAATATTATTATTTGCTTATAACTGAGCCATTGAATTAAGCAAACAATAAAGTTTTATTTCACCTTTTTTATTACTTTTCTTAATGTGACTATTAGGAAATTTAAAATTAAATATGTAGCTTGCATTACATATCTGTTGAACTCAGAGCCGGTACAAAGTAAACGTGGGCAGGAAGGAAATGGAGGAATAGGAATAGGAACTTCATCACTCTCTGTCTCCTCACTCAGCTCTAACAAGATCTTTGCATTCTTAACCAGGGTGGCAAATGGGGTTTATCTTGAAAGTCAAGTCAGATTTCTAATAGTGTTTTTCTAGAGTACTGTATTATTATAGAAAGGACTTGAGACCAAACGCTAGCTCAGTGGGAAAACCACTGGAGTTAATGTACAATATTTGCCACTGGACACCAGACAAGGTCATGACAGCCCATATACCATTATTTTTGTATGGGAACAATAATAATAATAGCAATAATTTCTTAAACATGCATTTTTCACTGGGAACTTGCTGAATATTTATTCTTGCTGATTTCCCATTCACAATTTTATTTTTCACAACAACCTTGAAAGATAGTAATTACCATGCTGGTTTTACAGATGTGAAAAATGAACTTTGGAGATATTGGCTTTCTAAACTAATAAGAAAAGTCCAAGAATTGAGCCCAGCACGTCTCCCCAATACTCACGCTCTAATCATGACTGCTGCGAACAGGCACTACCTCTTGATAACAGAACTTGCTCCCTGGGATGCTGGCTGCCAGCATGGACCTGTGCAATCTGCTTGGTGGCTCACCTATTCCCAGACTTGGGTCTGTGCTGAGCACATTTTGGATATGACAGAGTGGTACCAGTGGTGTGCACACTCAACCCTTTACCCCACCTTAGGAGATTAGTCTAAATCCCTGGTTCTCAAACTTTGGCAAGCATCAGAATCACATAGAGGGTTTATTAAAACACAGAATGTGGGCCCTATACCTAAAAATTTTCTGATTCAGCTGGTATTTGATAGGGCCTGAAGATTTGGCTTTCTAATAAGTTCCCAAGTAATACTAATGTTGCTGATCTGAGAACCACACTTTGAGAATCACTAGCCTAGACCAAATCCCTGATTTTCTTGGTCACATATTAAGTCACCCAGAAAATTTTTAAAATGAACCAATGCCCAGCCCTAGACCAGACCAGACCAACTGAATCAGAATCTCTACCGTGGGCTCCAGACAAATGCATTTTTAAAATCTCAGGATTGAAGATAAGGTTGAGAACCACTGAGAGATCTGTCCATTTAACCCTCCTTTCTAGCTGTTCCAAAAGATAAAATTGTGGAAAAAAAAATAACCAAGCCCACTCCAGTCAAGGAGCCAAGCCTTGATGGATTCATTGTGGACAGATGCCAATATTAGGGCTGAATTAAAGCCTGGGGGTGATAGGAGGGTGTCAGGGTTGGGAGGCAGAGAATCTGGAGGACACATGGCAGGCATAGCAGGAGAGACAGAGTCCCTAGAAATGCCATCCAGTAACCCATATTATGAGAATCCATGAGTCTGTCCTTTAGAGATATTTTAATAGTGACTAAAGGTCATTATGTGTTCAGTCACTGTCATTTGCTTCGTAGCTAGAGAATCTTTCAACGTGAAGGATACTGACATTATAACCATCATCTGGCTCGACAGGAATAAAATTTGATGGAATGAAAATGATCTACATCTGTGAGGCTCTCAAAGATGAAACCCATTGCAGCTAGCATCTAATCCTGTAAAATCAACAAAGCTAAGAATTTCAAGTATAAACATCATGAAATATTTTTTCCATAAAAGTAAGACAAATCCTAAGAATCTAAAAATCTGATATTGACTTCTCCCTTTGCAGCACCAAAAGCAAAACCAACAGACAATCTCTAAAACCTTCTTTTTATCCCTATCACTCAAAAAAAAAAAAAAAATCAAGAACATGAAATGAAATGACTTCTTGTCTGTGAAATTTTCTGGTGTTTGATAACTTTGCGGAAGCACATCTCAAAACTTCCCAGCATCTGCTGTTCACAAAGTTTCCTCCAAACACTTCCACTTTAGATTTACTTACAGAATGACTTTTTTCCCTCTATAAATACTTTTCTTTTCTTTCTTTTCTTTTACTTATACTTTTTCCTCTTTTTCAATGCTTCTATATTGCATGATGGCTGTGAAAAATGCTGACTGGCTCTAAAATGCAAACAAATCCTCAAATATTTCTTGATTTTATTTTTCAAGATTCCTATAACAAAACGACTAGTATTTATGCTGTTCTTTCTGCATGGTCTGCATCCAGACACAATCCTTACCTAGTTCTTGAAAAACCACCCAATTTCTACAAATTTGCTATATGATATCAAGAGATAGTTTCATTCTTTATTTCTGATTGAACTGTGATTATCAAAATTGCCAAACATTTCAAATTTACATTTTTATGTCCTATTCCAAACTTTTTGAAAGGAAGCCTATTCTTGAAAAAGGTAAATCAACTATTTGCAACAGTAAAAATTACCCCATTTATCTATACAATCTAAATTTTTGGATTTTCACATATTCATAGTCAAATAACCAGATCCCCCTTCCTATACTTCATGTTTAAAAGAAGAGAAGAAATGACAAAAAATAAACAGAGTATGGATTAGGGTTGCATTCATTTTAACCATTTAAATATTATAGTTAAAATGATAAATGATTTTAAAACAATTATTGAAAGTTCTATAAAAGCCTCAGTCATTAAAGACTCCAAGGTCTCTTTCTCTTAACACTAGAAAACGGATGAATATATTTTGTGATAAGTTTTTCCCACCTGGAAGTTGAAACATCTCAAATGCTTGTTCTGGTGTAACCTCTATTGATTAGATCAATTGTTTGCCCAGAAAAGTGTGGTCACACCCCCTCCTTTGGCATTCTTACTTCCTGCTGTGCTCTGGTAAAGAATTTAAACAAACTTCTACTTCATAAAATCTCCACAGGAAACATCAATTTGAAAAATCTGTCACCATAAAATGTGCCCTTTAACTGTGCCCATGAGTCAACTGAAAAATAAGAATATAAATATATCTATAACAGTGCATATTGTCATATGTTTTTAGAAATGAAAATAGTGATAAGCAATTATAATAATAGCCTAACATTTGCTTTTCATTCCTATACACACACACGCACTAACCTCAATAAAGGAATACTTTGAAAAGCAAGCAAGACAAATAAGTCTTAATTTTATCACCTGCATTTACCTATTCAAATGTATTCAATCAAAATTCATAATAAATATTTGTGAAGTATTTAATCATTAGCACATAGCACAACAAAAATTTTGCCATCCCACTTACTGAAAATTAATATACCTTTGAAAACACTCAAGATGTGTTTTAGAGGAGGTATTAATATAATAATTATATCCTGGCCAACTATATGATTCTTCCACTTCATCTTCAGTTAAATTAAATAAATATCGTTGTGCTTATATTCAGACATTCTAAGCAAAGTTTGCAATTAAAAGATAACACACATCTCTGGAATTTTTAATAAGAACCATAATTATTACGAAATAAATAAGAAATGAAAATGCCATAAAAACAGAATATCTTAAAAGGGAGAAGTTATTACTCAGTACCAATCATTGGAATTAATACTATATATTAGCCCAATACTATTTTCTATAATCAAATGAGGTTTCAAGTGTTATATTTTAACTTTTGCATGTATCTTTGACATATAACAAGTCTACTTGAAATGAGTAAGCTAAATTATAATGAGAAGTTACATTTGAATAACACTTTAGTTAAAATATAAAAGTGAAAACATAATTTTGTTTGATTCTCACATCAATCTACAAGAAAGGCAGGAAGTTATTACTGTCCTTGTTTTGTCTGAGACCATAACCCAAGTCTCCTGACTTCTAGTCTAAATATCCAGATGTCTAGTCTAAAGATTGCGTCTTACTAAGAGTAAACAGAGTGCACTGCACAAGCACATACATCTTACAACAATCTCCATAGGAGGAAAGTGCTGTCAGAATATATCGCTCATTTTACAAAATGAGAAAACTGAAGCATAGAGACATAAAGGCCATTGTTTTAGTTTCCTATTGCTACCGTAATAAACTACCGAAAACTTAGTGGCTTAAAAAAATAGGAATTTATTATCTTTCACTTTTGGAGATCCAAAGACTGAAGTGTGTCTCACTGGGCTAAAGTCAAGGTGTTTGCAGTGCTGTATTCTTTTGGGGTGTTCTAGGGGACAATTAGTTTCCTTGCCTGTGAAGGAATGATAGAAGACCAAAAGATTTCAAGGTAATTTGCATCTACTAGTCTTAAAAAGATGGTACAAGTAAATTATTATAGCCCAACAAATTGAGTAGATGTTCTTACTATTATAGATAATAATTACATGTTCACATAGTTAGTCTGCAGTATAACATTCTTTGAGAGCAGGTTACCATGTCTTTTTGATTTTTATATTTAGTGCAGTACATCGCCAAGGAGAATACACAATGTGTGTTAAATAAACAAAGATATGTAAATATAGGAGCATTAATAACTGTCGAAGTTGCTGGGTAATTATATAATAAATAAACCTAGGAATAAACAATTGGAACAATGGTGTTCCAAACTTTAGAAGCAATTTGACGATAACAAATCAAATTAAAGATGCAAATAGCAGAAGGAGAATTCTACCAGTACATTAATTCCAGCATTATTTGTAATTGTAAAAATTAGTCCACAGGAAAAAGCATAAGTAAATAGTGAACTATTCATACAATGGATTACTATATAGTAATTAAAAAGAAGGAACTGGAACTATATATGTGAACGTGGATAAATCCCAAAAACATTGAGTGACTGAGGCAAATGGCAGTTGAATATATACATTATGATATAATTTTTATAAAGTAAAAAGTATTCCAAACTATATTTTTATAGGTATATGGATATGTAGTAATAGTATAAAAACATGCATGGAAATGATAAGTATCAAATGTAAGAAAATAATTATTTCTAAGGAAAGAAGAGGAATGAGATCCAAGCGGGGTATACAAGCATTTCAGTGCTATACATAACTTTCCTTAGAGATGGTACATATGGCGACATGTTAAGATTTGATAGGAGTCAATGATGGGTACAAGATTGTTTGTTACATTATACTCTAAATTTTTCTATATGTTTGTAATTGTTTGTGAAAATACTGTTAAAAGGAATATGTTTATAGTGTCACAAAAAGCTTATGCTGGAAAGGATTCTAAAAATATTCAAAATCAGGTTGTTTAGATTACACAGCCAGACACCCCAAAGCAGGTAAATGGAAACTCTGAAACTAAAATCCAGTCTCTCTAATTTGCACATCCGTTCTCTATCCACTGTGACTTACGGTATATGATGCATTGCTTCTATTTTGGTTCTTTTTAGTTAAATGAAATTTTTTTAAAAATTTTAATTAGGAAAAAATTCCAGTTCAATGGTTTCCTTCATTTCTGGATAACAGCCTCTGTAGCCTTAAGAATTGTAAATCTCAAGACTGCGAGAACAAGTAAAGGTGAGAGAAAAAAGCTTCAGGGCCATCTGAAAGTCTTTCCATGTCTAAGCTGGAAGAAATCATTTCACTGAAATTGCCAACACATAAACCTGCTTCGGGAGCCAAACACATTTGCAGAGTTGTGGATAAAGGGCTGGGGTGCAGTTATTCTTAATGGAGATGACAGCCATCTGTCTCACCCCTCAAATGTCAGCCTAAATTTCAACCAGAATCATGAGAAGTGTCCTGGCCCCAGGCACAGTGACTAAGCAGAAAATGCTGTTCACCTCCTTTCCCAAAGTGATGCTGACTGTGGAAAAGAACAGAAGCAAAAAACATATTCATTTACCTTTAGATTTCTTCTGTGATTTTTCCTTTCCCCTTGGTGTTCCTCCTCTAAGGGACAGAGCAACCCTTTCCTTCAATTTCAGAACATACATCAGTTTCAAAAGGGGAGGAGGACTAACACTTACTGAGCTCTTCTCTCAGGTGTTCTACAGGTGTTTCCTTATTTCAACCTGACAACCACCTTTTGAGACAGCTATCATCAAATACCTGCCTATTATACAGAGAAGGAATTGGGGTTCCAAAGATCAGATAAGATATACAAATTCACACATCTACTAAAGTGCAAGATGTCTACCTAAAGTCCATGTTTGTTCATTTTTTTAAACTACACAATGCTTCCAAAAGTCTATAATCTGTCACTTTGTGTCCTCTCTCGGGTCCTCAGTTTTTTTCATCTGAAAATTGGGTAGATTTGGAATAGCCTATCTTGAATATTATCTGATTCTCTGAACAAACTAATCCTGGATGGGCAGACACAGAGTGTCTATTCACATGGACAACTGGGAAAGAAGAGGTCAGAATAGAGACTGTGACAAATAAGACAACACCCTTGACCAGAGATACTATGTGATTTTTAATAATAAAAAGGCAAAAATCTAAAAAGGAAGTATTCATTAATTAATAGATGAGTCAATCTGCTCTTTGAGATTCGCCAGTTCATCTTGGCTGAATTTATCATTTTAGTGTTACTTTGCTTTTTATGCCTCCTGAGCTCAAAAACCTCCCGAATCAAATCTCATCTCCTTAGCAGTTACCTCACTACATCACTTCTATCTTCCATCCTTTTCTGAGCACCTCTGATAACCACAAGGAAAACTAGTTGATCTTTCTGACTTCAAGCTTACAGACATCTTTTCTTTTTTCTGTTCATATTCTCGTGCCTTCCTTCCCTGAAGTCATGCTGCTTCACTCTGTCAAAGACCAGCTGCAGGTTCGCCTTTTCTTAAAGTCTTCCCTTGACTAACCTCTATAGGGTCCAGTGACTTTAATTATTTCAGATTTCTCATCTCTTTGGTGAAAAGGGAAGAATAAATGGGATTTTTAAATTCTATTTCTACCACGTGCCAGATATTCTGTCAAAGCCTTAATAAATAAAATCATAGCAATCACATTTAATCCTGTCAAGCCAGGTATCATTCCTATTTCACCGATGATAAAACTGAGATTCAGGAACATTAAAGTGACTTGTCCATAGTCATACATTTGGAAAACCAGAATTGACAACCAAATCAAGCTGGATCTAAAGGCCAAACTAAAGGGTTTCTGCACTCAGAGAACAGATTAAGGGTGCATAAAAATTCAGATCTTTGTTTATTTTTCCTCTTCTCCTGAAGGGTGTCAAATAACTTCAATGTTCATTCATATTCCTCTATTTCTAAAATACTAGACTTCCCCAGTGTGAGCAAGGCCTGTATTACTGCATATCCAATTGACATAAAAACAAAACATATTTTCCTCCAATAAATAACATTAATGCTGACCAAGTATATTGGACATAAAACCAAACACATCACCCTCTCCTTGAAACCAACCACGCTATGTCAGCACACAAAACTGTGCAGCTCTGGTTGCCACAGCTCAATAAAGACTTAACAAGACTTGGAGAGGGTCCAGGGAAGAGCAATTAAAACATCCTAAGAGATAGAAAAGGCTGTCTTAGAAGAACGAACTAAAATCAATCAAGATCTTTAAATTTACCAAGATAAAGTCTGAGAACTGATGGATTCAGAGTCTGTAAAAACATGCTGGGATAGACAGCATGAGTATATATGCTCACTATCACCATTTGCTCTTTTTTAGCCATCCAGCATCCATTTCCCCTTCCTACTGGTAACTATAGTTCCTCATGGGAACTGCATATCCTTCACCAGTGTGTGTATTATGGTGGAAGTGTAAATCCAGAACCTCCCTCCTACCACAGGGTCTCAGCAAATGGGGCTCTTTGAACATGTCCAGTAAAGCCATGGAGAAGTCATGTTACCTAATCTCAGCCAATTAGACTCCTCCTCTCCTTCAACTTTGAATCTTGAGAGATGGAGAAATAAGAAGCCAGAGGATGTAGTGGTTAGGTTTATCCATCCAACCACTGCTATATGAGATCATTCCTGCCTTCCTGTATCCTTGCCATTAGGAGCCTCCTTGGTTCCAGTTTCTCTCTACACAAATTTCTTCATCCTGCCAATCAATTCTACGAGATCCTGATAGCCTAGCAATAAGTATCTTTTTTTTAAAATTAGTCAGAGTCAGACCTGGGAGGGCCAAGATGCAGACTAGAAGCAGCCTGCACAACACCTTTCTCATGGAGAGGAGTGAGAGTGGTGAATAGATATCCACCTTTGGATCGACTGTCCGAGTGAGAGCACTGGCAATTGATGAAGAGGAGACCGGAGTGAAATGAAGAAGAGAGAAGTGGGATGGCCTGTTAAGCTCAGCGGGACCAGAGGTAATTAGGGAAAGCGCCCACATGTGGGAAAGCAACAGAGGAGGAAATCTGGCTCCATACTTCTTCTGAGGATATCGCAACTGGAGCAGCAGGAGGGCCCCTCCCCTGCAGCAGGCCTTCAGAATGATACGCAGACTGACACGCTGCAGGCTGTGCAGCTGCATTGCTCTGGAGAGGAGGGATGGCTGGCTTGGGAGCACTAGGTGCTGCAATCGGCACCTTTGTAACACCCCAACCCTGGAATGCTACTTCTTCCCAGGGGTCAGATCTGTGACTGCTGCCTCCCCTTTGTCCCTGCTAGGTGAGCAGGGAGTGGGAAATCCCAGTGCTCACGCATGCCTTGTGGGCATGTGATGTGCACGCCCATCACAGCTGCCAGGGGAACCTGGGCAAGTCAGGAAACCACAGGCCTGGCACCCACTGCTGTGGCCTGGATGATCCTGCTCAACCACACCTTCCATGGGCCTATAGCCCTCAGTGCCCACCGCCCATTGTCAGATCAGCTGGACCAGTGCCACTGCTGCTGCCTGGGAGGGCTGGAATGGGCGAGTGCCAGCGCAGCTGCTGCCTTCGAATCTGGGTAGACTGCATACTGAAGACACATGGCATCCTGCACAGGCGCCCTACCTCAGCCACCCAGACCCATGCACATGAGCACCATGCCATGCAGACCCCATGTAGGCATATTGCCCTGCAGGCCCACTCTGTCCTGGGGTCCCACTCTACCATATGCATAAACTGTGACCAGTGGGCCCACTTCATGCCAAAGGCCTGCTCCACACCAAGGGCCCGCTCCATGACACAGGCCCACTCCACCCATGCATGTGTTACAACCTGTGGGCCAACTCCACACCAGGGGCTCATTTTGTCCCATAAGCCTGCTCTGCCTTATGGGCTTGCTTCACCCCACAGACCCACTACACCCTGTGTGTGCAATGCACCCTGCATGTGCACCATACCCTGCACACACCTCATCCTGCCCATGTGCCTGGCACCTCATCTACTCAGGCCTGTGTGCATGTGCACCACATCCAGCAACCTCCTCCATCCTGTGCACATGTCCCATCCTGCAAGCCTGACCCACCTGGCATGTGTACCTTGCACGAGGGACCAGCCCAGCCATAGCAGCCTGGTGACAACTACAGGAGAGCAGGGGAGATGTAGCAAAGCATCAACATTAAAGGTTCACAGTGCATCTGCCCCCTCCTGCCTGGTCAGGCTTTTGGAGTAAGACCCAAGCATGCCATCCAGGGACCAATCTCTATCTTCACTAAGCAACAGAGGTCCCAGAAGAGGAGAACAGATGTACCATATCTCTTATCTGTTCTGAGCTGAGAGAAGAGGCCCCTGTAAGAAAGAACCAGCATAAAAACTCTGGCAGCATGAAAAAACAGGCTGTCTAAAAATCACCAAAGTATAACAATAGCTCACCAATAATGAACTCCTACCAAAAGGAAATTGTTGAAATGACAAATATGGAATTCAGATCATGGATGACAAGTAAGATGAATGGAATTGAGGAGATGGTAGAAAACCAGCTCAAAGAAACTAAAAAAAAAAAAAAAAAATTCAGGACATGAACAAAAAATTCACTCAAGAGATAACTTTAGAAAAGAGATAACAGAACTTAAAGAAATGAAAGGATCAGTTAGGGAATTTCAAAATACAGCACAAAGATTTAACAACAGATTAGACCAAGCAGAACAAAAATTTCAGAGCTTCATGACAAGGATTTTGAAGTAACTCAGTCAGTAAAATATCTAAAAAAACAAAGAAGAACAAAGAGAAATGAACAATCATTGCTGTAAATATGAGATTATCAAAGCAAGCTAATATAAGAGTTATAGGTATCTCTGGGGGAGAAGAAGAAAAATCAATAAAGATGGAAAATCTATTTGAGTGAATAATAGAGGAAAACTTCCTTGGTATTCCTAGAGGTTGAGATATTCATACACAAGTTGGTCATTGAAAACCTAGAAGATTCTTAGCAAATAGGACATCAACAAGACATGTAGTCATTAGCCTGACCAAAGTCAAAGTTAAGGAGAAAATCCTGTAAGTTGCAATACAAAAGCAGTAAGTTACTCACAATGGAAAACACATTAAACTAGCAGCAGACCTCTCAGCATAGACTTTTCAAGCCAGAAGGGACTGGGGTCCCATTTTTAGTCTTCTTAAACAGAATAACTTCCAACCAAGAATTTTGTATTCTGCAAAAATAAGTTTCATAAATGAAGGAGAAATAACATCTTTCCCAGACAAACAAACACTAAGAGAATTAGTCACCACTAGACCTGCCCTATAAGAAATGCTCTCTAAAGAAACAGAACAATCAATACCCATCAGTATAAAAACACCCAAAAGTTAAAGCTCACAACTCTTATAAAACAGTAACATAAGGGGGAAACAAAGCAACTAGGTATCATTCAACATGATGAACAGAACAGTATCCCACATATCAATACTAACATTGAATGTAAATGATCTTACTGCTCCATTTAAAAGATATAGACTGACTGAGTGGATTAAAAAACCAGAACTTAAATATATGCTATTTCCAAGAGACCCATCTAACTTGTATAGATTCTCATAACTTAAAATAAAGGGATGGAAAGAAATATTCCAGGTGAATGAAAACCAGAAGCGACCAAGAGGAGCTATTCTCATATAAGATAAAACAGACTTTAAGTGAACAATGATTGAAAAAGACAAAGATGGTCATTATATAATGATAAAGGGAGCAACTCAGCAGGAAGATACGACACTCCTAAATATATATGTATCTAAGACAGGAGCTCTCAAATTCATAAAATGAATTCTACTAGATGTAATAAAAGAAATAAACAGTGGCACCATAATTACAGGGCATTTCAACACTTCACTGAGAGAATGGACAGATCATCCAGGCAGAGATCAACAAAGAAACACTGATTTAAATGGTACTCTAGAACAAATGGACCTAAAATAAATACACAGAACATTCTACTCAAAAACTGCAGAATATGCATTCTTCTCATCAGAATGTGGGACATTTTCCAAGATAGATCATATGCTAGCACATAAAAAAAGTCTTGGCAAATTCAGAAAAACTAAAATCATTCCATGTGTTTTCTCAGATCACAGTGGAATAAAACTAGAAATTAATTCCTATAGGAACTCTCAAATCTACACAAAATCATGGAAATTAAACAACGTGCTGCTGAGCAATCCTTGGGTCAATGACGAAATCAAGGTGGAAATCAAAAGATTTTTCAAACTGACCAACAAAGATGACATATGCTTTCAAAATCTCTGGGATATACAAAAAGCAGTTCTAAGAGAGAAGTTCATAGCCTTAAATGATCATATTAAAAATACATAAAAATCACAAATTAACAACCTAATGTCATACCTCAAGGGATTGGAAAAAGAAGAATAAACTGAACCCAAAGCTAGCAGAAGAAAAGACTTAACAAAGGTCAGAGCAGAACTAAATGAAACTGAAACCAAAGAACCAATACAAAGGATCAACAAAATAAAAAGTTAGTTCTTTGAAAAGATAAACAAAATTGATAGACCTCTAGCTAGATTAACCAGAAATTGAAGAGAAAGGACTCAAATAAGCTCCATCAGAAATGAAAAAGGAGACATTATAACAGAAATACAAACTATCATCATCAGTGACTACTATGAAAACCTCTTATACACAAACTAGGAAAAGTAGAGGAATAAATTTTTGGAAACACATGATCTCCCAAGCTTGAATCAGGAAGAAACAGAAATCTGGAAAAGACCAACAGGTAATGAGATTGAAATAGTAATGAAAAAAATCTCCCAACAAACAAAATGGCCTGAACTAGACAAATTCACAGCTAAATTCTTCCAGACCTAAAAGGAAGAATTGGCACCCATTCTACCTAAAGTGTTACATAACATCAAGAAGGATGGAATTCTCCCTAATTCATTCT
>NW_012144744.1:711080-712821 GCF_000956105.1 Propithecus coquereli | reverse complement strand
AAAACATACACCGAGGAAAGGGAGCCCCATTCAATAAATCTTGTTGGGAAAACTAGAAGGCTGCATGCAGAAGAATGAAACTGGATTCCTATCTCTGACCATATACAAAAATTAACTCCAGATAGATTAAGGACTTATATTTAATACCTGAAACCATAGAATATCTAAAAGAAAATGTAGGAAAATCTCTTCTAGACATTTGCATAGGCAAAAAATTTATGAGTAAGACTGCAAAAGCAAATACAGTAAAAACAAATAAATAAATGGTACTTAAGTACTCTTCACAAAAGAAGATAGACAAATAGCCAACAAACATAAAAAAAATGCTCAATATCACTAATTATCAGGAAAATGCAAACTATAACCACAATGAGATATGACCTTACCCCTGGTCAGAATTACCACTATCGAAAAGTCAAAAAACAATATATTAATATGTTGGCATAGGTGCAGTGAAAAGGGAATGTTTATCTGTTCTTGGTGGGAATGTAAACTTGTACAACTGCTATGGAAAGCAGAATGGATATTCTTCAAAGAACTAAAAGTAGACCTACCATTTGATCCAGCACTTTTACTAAAGGGTATCTGCCCAAAGGAAAAGAAGTCATTTTTCAAAAAGACACCTGCACCAGAATGTTTATCACAACACAATTCACAATTGCAAAAATAAAGAATCAACCTAAATGCCCATCAACAGATAAATGGATAAAGATAATGTGATGTGTGTACGTATACATATATACACACGCACACACACCATGGAGTACTACTCAGCCATAAAGAAGAATGAAATATGTATTTTGTAGCAGCTGGGGTAGAACTGGAGACCATTATCCTAAGTGAAGTATCTCAGAAATGGAAAAACAGATACCAAATTTTCTCACTAATTAGTGAGAGTTAAATTATGGGCCCACATGAGCACAAAGAGATGTTAATGACATTAGAAAACAAGAAAGGTGGAGGGTGGGAGGGGGCTGAGGGATAAAAATCTACCTGTCTAGTACAATGTACACTATTCTGGTGATGGGAATGCTGAAAACCCTGACTTAAGCATGATATAATTCATTCACATAACAAAAATCACTTGTGCCCTCTAAATTTTTTGAAATAAATCAATCAGTCAATAAATCAATAAATAGAAACATAGAAGTAAAGGCAATATAATGGAGGAAAGTTAGTCTTTTTACAGAAATAAAAATAAATAGGGTCAGTTTCAGATATCTCTTTCCTAAGAAAGAAAAGTACTCGTCAAAGCTCAGATAAGGTGCTAAAAGGCAACTCCTTCTACTAGAACAATAGTAAGCAAGGTGCAGGTTAAAAGCTAGAGGAGAGGGAATTGATGCATGCCAGACACTGTACAAAGAGCTTCATACCTGTTATCACATTTAAGTCTCACAACCATCCTATGAGTAGGGAAATAAGATTTCACTTTCGCAGACTGAAACTGAGGCTAAGGGCAGTTAAGTAGCTTGCCCAGCATAAGGAGTAAGAAATGAAAGTGTCTGGAATAGAATACAAGTGCATCCCCAGTCAAATTATAAAGAATTCAAAATAGAAACAAGTGATATTTGAACTGTTTATTTATGATCTTAGGTAGCAGACACATAGAGAGAAAACATTCTTTCACAACATGTTTGAATGATCCTGTCAGATACATGTCATAAAGATATGGATAGATAAATGGATGTATGGATGAATGGATGCATGGATGGACAGATGGACAGTCAGGCAGACTAAAATA
>NW_012144744.1:709407-710945 GCF_000956105.1 Propithecus coquereli | reverse complement strand
CATCAAGAAGGATGGAATTCTCCCTAATTCATTCTACAAAGCCAGTATCACCCTGATATCAAAGTCAGGAAAGGACACAATAAAAACAAAGAAAACTACAGACTAATACCCCTTACAAACATAGATGCAAAAATCCTCAGCAAAATATTAGCAAACCAAATTCAACAGCAGAACAAAAAAATCCACCATGATCAAGTGGAATTCAACCCAGGGATGCAAGGATGGTTCAATATAAACAAATTGATAAATGTGATCAAACACACAAACAGAAGTAAAATCAAAGATGATATCATGATCTAACAGATGCAGAAAAAGCATTCAACAAATTCCAGCACCCCTTCATGATAAAATTCCTCGATAAACTAGGCATGGAAGGAATATACCTAAAAATAATAAGTCTTATATGACAAATCCATGGCCAACATCATATTAAATGGGGAAAAGCTGAAAGCATTCGCCCTATGAACCAGAACAAGACAAGTATACTCACTGTCACCACTTCTATTCAACATAATACTGGAAGTCCTAGCCAGAGCAATCAGACAAGAAATAGAAATAAAGGGCATCCAAATCCAGAAAGAGGAGGTCAAATTATTGCTTGCCAATAATATAATCTTAGACCTAGAAAACCATAAAAACTCCCCCAGAAGACTCCTAGAATTGATAAACAAATTCAGTAAAGTTTCAGGTTACAAAATTAATTTATACAAATCAATAGCGTTTCTATATAGTGATAAGTCAAGTCAATCTGAGAGTCAAATCAAGAGATCAGTACCTAGCTACAAAAATCATTTGTGCCCCCTAAATTTTTTGAAATCAATTAATCAGTCAATAAATCAATAAATACCTAGCTACAAAGAAAATGAAATACCTAGGAATATACTTAACCAAGGAGGTAAAAGATCTCTACAAGGAGAGCTACAAAACACTGATGAAACAAATCATAGATGACAAACAGAAAAACATCCCATGCTAATAGATTGCAAGAACCAACATTGTTAAGATGTCCACACTGCCCACAGTGATTTATAGATACAACTCAATCCCATCAAAATCCCAATATCGTTTCTCATGGAGCTAGAAAAAATAATCCTAAACTTCATATGGAACCAAAAAAGACCCCAAATAGCCAAAGCAATCTTAAGCAAAAAGAACAAATCTGGAGGCATCCCATTACCTGCCTTGAAATTATACTACAAGGCTATAATAACCAAAACAGCCTGGTACTGCTATAAAGGTAGACACATAGACCAATGGAACAGAATAGAGAACCCACACATAAAACCAAATAGCTATAATCAACTGATTTTTGATAAAGCAGAGAAAAACATACACCGAGGAAAGGAAGCCCCATTCAATAAATCTTGTTGGGAAAACTAGAAGGCCGCATGCAGAAGAATCAAACTGGATCCCTATCTCTGACCATATACAAAAATTAACTCAAGATAGATTAAGGACTTATATTTAATACCTGAAACCATAGAATATCTAAAAGAAAATGTAGGAAAATCTCTTCTAGACATTTGCATAGGCAAAAA
>NW_012144744.1:695052-696802 GCF_000956105.1 Propithecus coquereli | reverse complement strand
AAAAAAAAAAAAAAAGGTAAAGATTGTTTGCCACATAGGAAAACATGGATGTCTAGGTTAGACAAGCACGGAGGATCAGTTAACTAAAGATCTTGAATGCCCACCTTGTAAGCCAGAATTAGACTGCACAAAGCCTGAACTTTTTCATTGACTACAACAGCAGTCACCCCAGAGAGGAGGTATTTTAAAACTAGGTTCCAAAATTTAAATGTGCTCAAAGACAAAACATCATTGTTTGGAGAAAAAGTGACAACCCCATTGTCATGATGATCTGAAGCTTTTACACTGTCCCATGGGAGTTGCCAAGAATCATTTAATCATTCTGTTTGTGGAGACACAAAACAGAGAAAGATTGATATCTATCTAGCAACCTATTTTTCACCTTAAAGACGAGAAATGCATAGATTTAAACCCAGCACTTCACACATTATCTCGGTGGATTGCTTTTGAATTCTAAATTGCACCAATTAAGGATATTTTCCACCTGATTAAAATTCATCATGAATTCGAATAACAACAGGAAATATTTACAGTGATTAAGTATGCTTTGCCAAAAATACCTTCTCCTATCGCTTTGTATCAGGATATAACATATGTGCATTCACAATGAAATGGAGCTCTAACACTGACTCTCGAGTAGAGAAAAAGAGAGAGAGTGAGCTAACATGAAATTGAGGAATGGTTAGAATCGAAAGCCCAGCCATGCAGAAAGGCCCAGAAACCAAACAAATGAGAAAACATCATCTGTAGGTGCTAATGGGGCTACTGGCTCACAAAGCCACCCAGAACGCAGAATCGATGGGAAAGAGCTAAGTAAATGGGATATTTCTTTTGGAAATCAAAGAAAGCCAGGGTTATACTGCTTCGAATTTTAGAGAGCAATGCAGTAAACTTGAATCTCATGCAAGATATTCTATTTTAGCCTGGAGTAGAATATTTCTACTGGAATAGGTTTTCAAACATTGTTTCAGGACACATTTGTCCGGGTCTGCTCTATTTGCATGGGAAATGAGCAACAAGTGGTTTACAACTATTCATAATTGAGGTATAGACATTTAGAATGATTTACTTCTTGAATGTCGGTAAGAATAAACTCAAGGTTATTCCAATCATAAGGTCCCCCTCATTCACTTGTATTTCTGTTCCAGAGATGGGGAGAAAGAAGTGGCGTTAGATTGTGGGGATTAATTACACTCAACCTGCTGCCTGTCTTATCTGTTCTGCAGCTCATATTGAGAAATTGTAAATGATGTAGGGTTATAGCTAATCTGAGCACACCCAGGGAATTTATGCATCATAGGAACTGTGACAGAAAAAGACTAAGAACAACTCTAAAGCAGTCTTAAAACCACTGTTCCTAAATGGATAGGATGAGTTATCACTGTTTCTACCTCCTTACCTCCTCCAAACTTTCCCATGCTCCCCCCAGCTCTGCCACAACAGCAGCAACTTGTACCCTTCCCTCCATGTTCACTGTAGGTCCCTTACTTTAATTGTTTGAGATAGAGCGTACATTTAACCAACTACCTTATAATTTGTGATGATAAACAGTGGTCTAGACCATTTTATTACTTCAACTTGATATCCAGCTCAGCTACTTTTCAGTTCTTTACTGTGCACTCCACTCACCACTCACAGTGGTAACTAAGTGCCATGGAGAATGAAGAAGAATAACTTTGAATGTTGTAAGACATAGTTTTTGCAAGCTACCATATATATTTTGTGGAAAATGCAGAATTTAGTAAGCAGT
>NW_012144744.1:693404-695002 GCF_000956105.1 Propithecus coquereli | reverse complement strand
TGCCCTTAAAAGAATCTAGCATATCGCTTGCACTTTTAGAGGGAGTTCTCTGGGTGATTCTGTAGTTAATTCCATCTGTTCAACTAGAATACGAATTCCTTGAAGATGAGGATCAAGTCTCATTAAATATTTAGTGATTAGTGGCCTCAGGCAAGGCCAAGAAAATAGAGAAACACTGGGAAAAAAGAGAAATCCTTATTAGGGAAATAGGATCATAAGAAAACCAGTAGCACGTCCCTTACTAAATCACTAACTAATTTCAGGTTATTTATATTAGTGCCTAAAAGAGAAAGAGCAAACTCCACACAGCAAAGGGAACCACTAACAGAGTAAAGAGATAACACACAGATTGTGAGAAAATATTTGCAATTCATACATTGGATAAGGGGCTAATACCCAAAATATATAAGGAACTGAAAGTACTCCATAATAAGAAAAGAAATAACATGATTTAAAAATAGGCAGAGGACCTGAATAGAAATTTCTCAAAAGACAACATACAAATGGCCAACAGATAGATGAAAAAACACTCAACACTTCTCAATCCCGGGAATTCCCCATCCCTGCTGCCAACCCCTGTTGGAGTTTCTAAACACAGACAGCAGCACACAAGTCTAAGAAGTTTCAGCAAGAATCCACATTATCAAAAATTCACATTTGTGCCACTACATAAACTCCTGACTGATGACAACAGAGAGTGGAGGGCCCACGCACCCTCTCCACTTGTCGGACATGACACAAAGGTAGGCAAAGCGCATAAGGACACTTGGCTCACTTCTTTTTCTTTTGTAAAGAATCCTCCAGCTTTTTCCTCAATGTTATGAGATAACTTCAGTGGAATCAAATGTTAAGGCCTAAAAACGCCATGCTGACTATTCTAATTCAAGGGCAACTACCAGTTGAATCAAGCCTACTAGTATGACACGTGGCAGGAGGCTGCCACACAGCAACACTGTGTGCTCAAAGCCTCAGGTGGGCCAGGCCTGGCTCACAGGCAGCTTTTTGTTGTCCCCTGTGACTTAGAAATGTAATTATTATCACCATTCCAGAATCCCACCTGAGGAAGAAAAGAGTACTCTGGAGATAAGTATCTTCTCAATCATCACAATCTCATAACCTCAGGAACAATTTCACCCCTCCTCATTGGAGAAACAAAGTTTACTTCAATAAAACTACTAAGGGAGAATGCAAAACATAGTGAAGTTAATAGAATTCTGAGCAGGATGGCGCAGAACGTTGATGGAGACAGAATGCTTCATGACACCTCCATGCCAGGCACTGTACTAAGTGCTTCATATGCATTAGCTCATCTAATCCTCACAGCAACCCCACAAAGAAGATGCAGAAATCCAGAGTCTATACTCTCACCACTACAATCCACTCCCTTTCGACATAACTGTGCAGGCCCAGAGTTAGCAGCGAGGAAATGGTAGGGTATTCTAATGGGGGAGTAAAGCCCTAAAGCTGGAGTAAATACCAAGGATAAAGATTGGTGCGTACCGTCTCCGGGATGGAACTTGAAGCTCTGACTCAGGTGGGGCAAGGGCAATATACGTAACCTAAACATTTGTACCCCTATCATATGCTGAAATTACAAA
>NW_012144744.1:691487-693354 GCF_000956105.1 Propithecus coquereli | reverse complement strand
CTTCCTATCTCTGAGACTGTGACAAGTTACTAACTCCTCAGAGGCACATAGCCCTCACTTAGTGGGCATTCAATAAATATTCTTTCTATAAATATTCCCTGAGTAAATTCACTTGCCTAGTTTCGCCTTGTGCTATTTCTTCTGTGTTTTCCCCCATAAATACAATATAAAAGTATTACTCATCCTCCCATATCAGTCAAATTAAAGCCAGCAGAATCTTATGATGACTAATATATTAGGTTAAAAGGTCTAAAATCGTTCCAGCTCCTGCTATGTTACCTTGGAGAGAGAGTGTATTCAGCTCACCAAAGAAATGTGAACTTTAATAGGGAAGTGCAGGCACTTAGGTGCATTCTTACCTTTTAAAGAAGCTTCTCTGACATGGCACTTACTTTACCTGGTAAGTACATCAATGGGGAGGTGGGCAGAAATGGGCTGGAATTAAGCACTCACCTAGAAAGTGAAGTTTTCTAAGCAGAGAAGATATTGAGAGAAGATATTCCATTACTAAGGAAACTCATGGAGAAAGGTTTATTTAAAAGAGATGGAAATTTAGACAAAAAGTTTGCAAAGCTTCTTCCAGATGATGTGACCAAGTCAGAGATGCCCTAACCTTGGCCCAGAACAGGGACAAGGAGACACATCAGAGACAAATAGAAGGCAGCGCAGAATTCACAGCCAGGAAGCTTCTGAGACAAAATTTAAGGAAAGTACTAGGCCAATGTTTTTGCTGCTCAGCTAGAGAAGGAACAAAATTCTCCCTTCTAAATTGAACCCTAAACAGCTCCCAGCTGTAAATAATAGAAATGGATGATTTATTTCTACATTATTTGCCAACTCATTTCTCTTCCATAGAAAGGAAAATTGTCTACTCTTGATCTTAAAGTATTTTCTGATTGCTAGGAAATCATGTCAGAGGCCAAAAGAGGATCTCTATGTAAAATTCTCTGATAAAAATCATGAGCAGCAGCATGCCAGACAGAATCAGGCACAAATTAGTAATTCCACATAGGAACAGATTTCAATCATCTAAAAATTTGTTTTCCAATTAACACTCACTGATTTGCACAACAAAAAGAAAGCATCTACCATAATCTCAGTTTTGGAAACAACATAGATTTTGTTTCTCTTCCAGATGACAGGATCAGAGATTGTATAATCAGAGATTATACAATATGGTTATTTTAATTCTATAAGGACATCAAATGATGTTGCCTAATGCACAGGTACACAGAAGTGTCTCCTAAATCACTTGTTTGCAAACAATAGCCTGGGGGCCAAATCCAACCCTGAAACTAAATCCAGTCCTCCAGCCCGCTATCTCTGTGTAAATAAGGTTTTATTGGAACACAACTAAACCCATTTGTTTACATACAGTGTGTGGCTGCTTTCCTGCTACAATGCCAGACTTGAGTAGTTGCCACCCAGACAGTATGGCCTGTAAAACCTAAAATATTGACTATCTCGCCCTTTGCAGAAAATGTTTGTTGACTTCTGTCCTAAGCTGTCACACAAATACTTTCCTATATTTTGGATGCAAAGAGAGATGGGACAAGGCCACTCCTAATTCAAACTATTCGCGAAATGTGTCTCCTGGAAGCAAATATAAGACTATTCATTGACCATTCTCTTTAAGTCAAATTCCAGTAGAGTCTCATTGTGTCTAAGAATTTGGGTGGAGTATATATCCTTGCCCTTTGATTTTGTTTTCAGCCAAGTGACCTGCTTTGGCCAATGGATGTTAATAGATTTGACATAAACAAAGGCTTAAAATATATGTACATATATTTTGGGGCTTGTCTTGCACTTTCCTTTGCCATACCAAAAAAAAAAAAAAAAAATGCCTTTGCTTAGCTGCTATCCCAAG
>NW_012144744.1:685387-687329 GCF_000956105.1 Propithecus coquereli | reverse complement strand
TGTCAAATGCTTTTTCTGCATCTATTGAGATGATCACATGGTCTTTGTTTTTGCTTCTGTTTATGTGGTAAATCACATTTATTGATTTACATATGTTGAACCATCCTTGCATCCCTGGGATGAAGCCCACTTGGACATAGTGGATTATAATATTTTTTTGTGGTGCTGTTGAATTTGGTTTGGTAGTATTTTATTGAGGATTTTTACATGTATATTCATAAGGAATATTGGTCTGTAGTTTTCTTTTTTGTTTTATAGTATCCTGGCTTTGGTATCAAAGTGATACTGGCTTCATAGAAGGAGTTAGGGAGAATTCCTTCTTTCTCTATGTTATGGAATAATTTCTGTAGTGTGGGTACCAGCTCTTCTTTGTAGGTCTGGTAGAATTTGGCTGTGAATCCAGCTGGTCCAGAGTCTTGCTTTGTTGGAAGATTTCTTTATTACTGCTTCTATTTTGTTGCTTGCTATTGGTCTGTTCAGGAGTTCCATTTCTTCCTGATTGAATCTTGGCAAGTTGTGTGTTTCCAGGAATTTTTCCATTTCCTCTACATTTTCTAATTTATGTGCATAGAGATTTTCATGGCATTCATGGATGATGTTTTGTATTTCTATGGTATCAGTTGTACTGTCTCCATTTTCATTTCTGATTGAGCTGATTTGGGTCCTTTCTCTTCTATTCCTGGTGAATCTAGCAAGCTGTCTGTCAATTTTGTTTATCTTTTCAAAGAACCAACTTTTTGTTTCATTGACCTTCTGTATTTTTTTTCCATTTCATTTAGTTCTGCTCTAACCTTTGTTATTTCTTTTCTTCTGCTGGATTTGGGATTGGTTTGTTCTTTCTTTTCTAGATCCTTGAGATGTGACATTAGGTTGTTAATTTGTGATCTTTCTGTCTTTTCGATGTAGACATTTAAGGACTTTGAATTTTCCCCCGAGGAATGCTTTTGCTCGGTTCCACAGATTTTGATAGCTTGTGTCCTCTTTGTCATTCAGTTCAAGGAAACTTTTGATTTCCACCTTGCTTTCATTCTTGACAGAATAATCATTCAACAGTAGGTTATTTAATTTCTATGAATTTGTGTAGGTTTGAGTGTTTTTCTTGTGATTGATCTCTAGTTTTATTCCACTATGGTCTAAGAAGATACATGGTATGATTTCTATTTTTTTGAATTTGTTGAGACATGCTTTGCAACCTAAGTTATGATCAATCTTGTAGAATGTCCCATGTGCTACTCAGAAGAATGTATATTCAGTAATTAAACATAAGACATGAAACCATAAGTATTCTAGAGTAAAATGTAGGAAAAAGTCTTGTAGATATTGGTCTAACCCTAGGCAAGGAATTTATTACTAAGACTCCAATGGCAATCACAGTAACAACAAAAATAAATAAACGGGATTTGCTTAAACTAAAAAGCTTCTGCAAAGCTAAGGTAATATTAATAATCAACAGAGCAAATAGATAACCTACAGAATGGGAGAAAATATTTACAGGCTATATATCTGATAAAGGACTAATATCCAGAATCTATAAAAAACTCAAGCAAATCAGCAAGACACAAACAACCCCATTAAAAAGTGGGCAAAAGACATGAACAGAAGCTTTTCAAAAGAAGATAGACCAATAAACATGAAAAAATGCTCAATGTCACTAATCATCAGGGAAATGTAAATTAAAACCACAATGAGATATCACCTTACCCCAGTCAGAATGGCTTTTATTAAAACATCCAAAAACTACAGATGTTGGCATGGATGCAGAGAAAAAGGAACACTTATACACTGTTGGTGGGACTGAAAATTAGTATAACCTATATGGAAAACAGTATGGAGATTCCTCAAAGAACTAAAAGTAGACCCACCATTCAATCTGGCAATCCCACTATTAGGTATCTACCTAAAGGAAAAAAGCCATTTTATCAAAAAATACACCTGCACTCGA
>NW_012144744.1:679400-680229 GCF_000956105.1 Propithecus coquereli | reverse complement strand
AGCTAGGGAGACACGAGGTGCCTGGGGAAATGGCTAAAACCCTTCGAGATCATTAACCATCATTCTGGTTGTTAGGTCTTGGGACACCATCTGGTCCTGAGAGTTGGTCATAGCTGAATAGAACAGATGAAGAAGGTCTGAGTCCTAAAACTGGGCACAGTAGGCGGTATATGGCTCAGGTAGGAGGAATACAGACACTATTAAAAGCAATAGGAGAACAGATAGTTGGTGATGTGCTCGACTTTTGTGTTTTAACTATCCAGCAACTAAGCATCTTCATTACTTGGCAACTATCTCAAGATTAGTTGGAGGTAGAGCCTCACCTTGCACTACATAGATGCCAAGAAGGGCAAATATTTCCCCTCCCTACACCCAGATAGCTAGAGCATGAATGTGTGACTTCAGCACAGATGATCAGATGTCCTCTCCCAGAGCCTTTACCTCTTGGGAAGTGGTGCAAGGGCATTGGTCAATCAGACACTATCCACTGCAACAGACATTTAGATTTGAGACTTTAGTGGCATGATGCTGACTGTCCAGGGTTGGCAAAATTAGATGCACAGTGGCAAGTACTCAAGTACAATAGTACCATCCATGGAATCCTGATTAGACCATTCTTAAAGCAGGATCTTGGATGTGCATTTCCTTCCTTGGTTCATATCTCCCATCATACCTACCGCCATGTCCTTCCAATATATTTATTTTCTGCTTAAATTAATCATGATCAGGTATATTAAATGAGCCCCACTGGAGAACTGAGGAGGATGTATGATTTGGAGATCCAAGTAGGCAGCTTCATGGAATTTGGTCAACAGGCTCAGGGGTCCAA
>NW_012144744.1:677646-679350 GCF_000956105.1 Propithecus coquereli | reverse complement strand
GTGTCTCTTCCTCTTCTTACAAGCACACCAGTATTATTGTATTAGGGATTCACTCTTATGACCTCTGTTATAGACTGAATATCGCCCCTTCCCACCACTAAAATTAATATGTTGAAGCCCTAACTTTCAATGTGATGGTATTTGGCAATGGAACTTTTGGGAAGTAATCAGATTTAGGTGAGGACATCAAGGTAGAACTTTCATGATGGGATTAGTGCCCTTATAATAATAAGAGACACCAGAACTTCCTCTATCCACCATGTGAAGACACAGCAAAAAGGCTACCACCTGCAAGCCGGGAAGAGAGCCCTCACCAGGAACTAAATCTGCTGGCACTTTGATCTTGGATATCCCAACCTCCAGAACTGTGAAAAATAAATTCATGTTGTTTGAGCCACTCAGTCTATGATATTTTGTTATGGCAGCCCACGCTGATGAATATACCTCATTTAACCTTAAACACCTCCCTAAAGGCCCTCATTCTAAATATAGTTTCATTGGGGGTTAGGGCTTCAATCTATGGCTTTCGGGGGTACATAGTTCAACCTGAAATAGCCACCAAGTCCTAACTTTCTAGGTTTTAAATAGTAGCTACCAAACCCATCTTCATTATGATTGATTTATTTCTGGCCATAATCATCCTTCATCCAGACTATCCCAAAAGATTTTAAAATAATCTGTATTTAAGTTGCCTTCCCACCATACTCCATTCATCCCAACAAGATTGCCAAAGCACTGTATTTTAAAGTAAATTCTACAGGATGAGGTTCAAGTTCCTAGCACAATAGGTAAGTCCCAAGTCTTGTGCCTTCCCATATTCACTTCCTGCCACTCCCTTTAGCACCAAATTACTTGAAATTGCCCTCACATTCCTCACCTGATTCCTCTGCTTAGATCACTGATAGTTCTCAACTTCTCAAGAACCTGGTCTTTGTTCAAAACTCAGGCACCAGCATCATTAACTCAGTAAAGTCTCACAGTCCCATAGACAGATTTAATCCCCCTTTCTCTGTGCAATCATTTTGAATTATAACAATTCCTATTTTTGTACTTTCACAGTATTACATGTATTCCTTCCTAGATTACATCTTTCTGCACTTCATGTCTCAATTATTATACTGAATTATTAAAAACATACAATCATACAGATGAAGAGTACATACTGTGCAAAAATTCCTAAACTAGTGACAGTTGTTCACACAATTCAAAAAATGGCAAATACGTAAACAGTCTTTGGCTCTGTTTAGTCTCTGTATGAGACATCGCCCATCCCCACCCCCACCAATGATTCCATAATATCAAACAGGTTGAAGATCTTGGAGGTCATACTCTACCAATTTCATTTAGGAACTAATCCCCAGCCCATGTGCATTCTTGGGGGCATGGCTGCATCCTTTTTCCTATGGCATAGAAACTATCCAGAATCTTAAAACTTGGTTATATCGAGAACAGGATAAATGTACAACTCATTATACCACTTTAAGACAAACCAACTGACTAATAAAATCCATTTGGCAGAGTTCCATCTCCAAGTACTTTAATCTAGCCATCCCCAGGAGATTTCCTGCCTCCTCATTTCTCTCACTTACACTGAGAGGCATCTCACCCACAATCCTTGCTCTGTCCAGTTGCATCTGCTCTTCACCCAACTCACATCACAATAAAGCAAAACAACCAAACAGAAACAAACAAAATACAACCTAA
>NW_012144744.1:670344-675310 GCF_000956105.1 Propithecus coquereli | reverse complement strand
GAGGAGGATGTATGATTTGGAGATCCAAGTAGGCAGCTTCATGGAATTTGGTCAACAGGCTCAGGGGTCCAAGACCTAAGTCAAAGCATAAGAACGTAAGTCCAATAATGGCTTAGAACAAAAGAGGAGCTCTGTTCTAGAGGACATAGAGCAATGGATAAGTTATCCATACAGAGACTCTGGTAGAGAAATCAGGATTAAGCTCCAACAGAGCTGGGATGGAGCTAGGATCTTGTTCTCAAGAATAAGACAGTCATTAGAACTGAAACATGAGATCAAAGACAGATCTGCAGCATTATACGCACGATGTTGAGTACAAAAAAACAGACCAATCATTACGTGACTTAGACAAGTCAAGCAACGTCTCAATTACTCCATTTCTTAATCTGTCAAAAATGTTACACTATGCCTGAAGTCAGAAAACAAAGATCATACACATGAAAACACTGAGCTTAAGAGAGAAAAAGATACGATAGAAAAGTAAGATTTTATTACTCTATAATAAATAAATGAGTGTGAATTTAATAAAGGCAGTTGAACAAAAAACTGCTTGCCCCCACAATCCTCTCCTACTTATAGGAAGTTTGAATGAAATTCAGAGATGATATGAAGGCTAAAACATTATTTTCCAAATACAGACAAAAACTATGACATAGTAGGATGTGTTCACAAGTTGGAGATTCTAAGACTTCACGTGGTCAGACTAAGAGTCAAATGGTGAAAATATGGCAGGATCACAATTAGCATTCAAATGATTATGCATTTATGTAAAGTGTAGTTAGAAAATAATAATAGGTAACAATCATATGTAATATCCAGGTACTATTTAAGTACTATTTTAATACTTTCATTTAATCCTCAAAACTTATTTAAGCCTTATTCAATCCTTGCAACTATGCTATGTGGTTGAACTAGTGTTATATACTCATTTTACAGATGAGAAAACTGAGCCATAGAGAGGTTAAACTAATTGTCCAGGGTAAAGGGCTGCAGGTAGGATTTGTACCCTGGCAGCCTGGCTCCAGAGTTTATATTCTAAACTACTAGGTCATATTGCTTCTGAAAGAAAAAAAATGTTACTGAAGAGAAGAGATGTCAGAAACATGAATACGAAATTGAATAACCAACATATATAATCAGTTTAAGATTGCAGTTTTCATTTGAGGCAGAGACAATTTGCTTTCTCATGTCTCAGCAAGAACTGCTGCACCAGAAGTATAAAGGTAAGTGCACGTACTGTGTCAATCTTCCGTGAGTAATTCTCACAAATGCATAGAAGTTGATGGTACACATTTTAATTCATTCAACAAATATTGAATACTTGCTTTCATACACAATGCTTGTTGTAATATGCTTGTATAATTTTCCATTACAAATAAATATATCTAATACTATATGTTCTATTTATGTGAGGAGAAAAATGAAATACTGTAGACATAATCAGATGGAATGAGTCAGCAAGGATAAGAATAATATCAGTCAAAGGCAAATATTTAAAAGAGGTTGGAGTTTTTAAATTTGGTATATATTAATAGCTGCTCTCATGATTTTACCCCAACTTCAGCATTATCCCAAATTATTATTTCAATGACCCTACGGATGACCCACTGACCACCATATTTTCAAATTATTGACCTCTTCAAATCTAATAACATTTACCTCCTTCCTGCTTCAGTGTCTTCCTCTCATAATCAAGGTACTGCTGTCACCTTGACATGACCCACATCAGGAATCTTAGGTCCAGTACCCCGGTTCCTGTGGTCCCTGACTACAACCTTCTCTCCTTCCAGGTCTCCACCTCCCTTACTCAAACTATACCTCCTCTTCAAACTATAGATGACCCCTCCTCACCTCTTTTTTTCTTATTTTCTGACTAGGAAGCCTAGATGAGCTCCACAGTTCATGACTTAAACTCTTGTCTCTCCAACTGACATACCTCCCTGCCCCGAGCCAAGGCTCCGTTCTCTGGGCAGCCTTCTCTACTCCAGCATAGATAACTGTGCACTGCTGGAGCAAGACTGCTTCCTCAGGCAAAATGACTTTACTGAAAATGTATGCTTTCCAATTCCATCTGAATCTTTGACACTTCAAATTAATTCTTTTTTTTTTTTTTTTTTGCTTATTTCTGGGAAACTTCTTTTCCTATATCTTTAGCTGCATTCTCACTCAAATCTTCACTCTCCTTTATTTATAGCAGACACCCTCAAGTTCCAACATGACCCATTAAAAAGTGGACAGTAGCATAAGCTCCCTTGGCATTCTGCCCCCTGTTCCAACTGCAAACTTCCATCTCTTTGGGATATCCATCATTTCCTACTTCATCATGACTTGTAGGGTAAAAAAGTCCTGTTTTATTCAAGACCTGCACTCTCTATATGGGCTAAGACATCCGCACATTATTTAAGTATTTCCTTGATCTTTAGCCCCTGGATTATTATTAAAATCTTGTCCGCATCTAAAGGTGTGTTCAAGTCTCACTCTTTCTAATCCATCTCAACCTCTCCTCCCTCTCCCCCACCCCATATCCCTCTTTTGCTACCATCCATTCCCTCAATTCCTTCCACCCAAGCTCTGTGAATAACTGATTTACATTTGCTGTCTTCTTCCTCATCATTCATTCACCCTTTTAACATCTTGCCCTCTCACTCTGTCCCCTGTCTTCAGCACTTCCCTGGCAAGGGCCACAGTGCACTCCTAAATGCTAAACCAAGCAATGTTTTACAACACTGTTACTTGACCTCTCAGTTTCCTGTTCCTTCCTCCTTGAAAATCTTGTCTCCAACATTTCAAGAAAAATACTTTCCTGCTGTTTGTTCTACCTCTTAATTATTCCTCAGTTACCTTGACTATATACTCTCTTTCTTCCCTAAATTCCTGAAATGTTGATTCACCTGGGGTTCTGTTCTCTGTTCTCTTCAATGGTAAATTTACATATTTCCATATTTTTATTTATTTATTTTTCTTATTTATTTCAGCATATTATGGAGGTACAAATGTTTAGGTTACTTATATTTCCCTTGCCCCACCTGAGTCAGAGCTTCAAGCCATATTTTTCAAATGCTGTTCTTGTCTTGACAATACCCAGGCACACATCTCTATACCCAGTGCCTCCGACATATCCATTTACCCAACTCCTAGTCATTTCCATTAGGGCTTCTAAAGTTCCCTTCACTCAACCTGTCCAAATTGAACAAATGATCTTCACCATTACCAGACTCTCCTTTTCCTAGAAACTTCTTGGTTAGTAATGCTATCATCCACCCAATCCCCTATGCGAGGACCTGAAAGTCATTTTCTGATGACTTTTGACTAATACACTCCCAAATCCAACAACCTCCAGGATCTACAACCTCTACCTGAAGCCAAATCTGTCCTCTCCTTTCTTATTGTCTTAATTCATACCACTATCTCTTACCTGAAGTAATATATTCACCTTTCATGTGTTTTCTGCCCCTAATCTCACCCACAAAGCACCCCAGACCGACTTACTTACAACTCAGTCATACACGTTCCATACAGTGTAATACAAGATTCTTTATGACATGGTTTATGTTAACTTGCATCTTCTACCCTCATTGCTTCCCTCTTTCACATTTTTGCATTAACAACATGGAACTCTACATATTTCATCTTTCCCAAAATCATCTTTTAAAGGCCCCCATTAAAAATTCTGTCTTCACTACTTGGAATACCTCTCTCATGATTGCCTGGTTTATTTCCTATCATCCTACAAAACCCAGAATATCTCCTCCCTTTAGGAAGTTTTTCTTCAGTTCCTTCTCTCTTCCTATATCAATCCCTCCAACCGCGTGACTACTTAAGAAATCCATGTATTTTTATATTTTGCCCTGATCACCATGAAAGAGGTGATATATTTTAACTTGTATGCCTTACCCATTGGACTTGTGTTCCTAAGGGAAAAAAACTGTGGTTTATTCATCTTTGAATTCTCAGAACTTAGCATAAAGTCTGGCAGATAATAATCACTCCATAAATGTTTGATGGATTGAATGGGATAGCATTTCGCACTTCAGTTTTGCTTTTCAGAGATGGCGGCAAAGACAGATTTCCTCTGCCATGTCAAGTCCCAGACCAATCATCTTTCAACCCAGATTCAGTGTCACCATCCTGCAGATAAGAAAATATCCTCTGAGATGCATGCATTTGTTGTAGATCATCAAAGATTTTAGTATATACAGAAATGTGATCTTGAAAATAATCCACACTCCCCTATCATTAGGAGAGGGGGAAGCTCTTTAAACAACCTTCACAAAATATCAACATTTTAGCCACAACAGGTCTTGGGTCAATCAAACCTTTCAGCATAAGCCCCACAGCCGTATGGCCTGTTCCTTGGGCAGTCTAATCTCATTTTCACATCTTTTCTTCATCTCATCCACTACATGGGAACATAGAAAAAGCCAAGAGTTTAGGCAAACATGACCTCTTTAATGCTGCCCAGAGCATGGTTCTTAATTTCAGTAAAAAGCCTTGGTAAGTCAGTGGCTGCCTCCAAGGGTTGGGAATAGGATCACTCATGGATAAGAACCCATTCTCAGCTTCTAAAGAGAAATAACAGCAGTGTTGTAGAAAGGGTGTAGACTTTGGAATCAGACAATTCTAGATCCACTTCTGATTGGTGGTATAACCTTGAGCAACTGACATTAATCTGAGCCTCGATTTCCCTCACTGAAATGTGGATAACATTTACATCACTGACTTATTATTTACAGCTATGATAAATAAGGTGATATAATGTGTTAAATTATTTAGGAAAGACACTAAATTTTTCTTTAGTTCCATCCCTCCTAAGCCCCATTGATGATGAGCTCCGTGAGGGCAAACAGACTGCGTCTGTTCTGTTCACTGCGTATCCCCAGTGCCTGGTACAGTGCCTGGCACATAGCAGGACCTCAGTAATTATTTATTTAATGAAATGAATAAATAAATTTTCTTGCAAGTCTGT
>NW_012144744.1:649213-669654 GCF_000956105.1 Propithecus coquereli | reverse complement strand
TTTATTTAATTAAAAATAAACTTATTTGAGGGAATGCTAATTTTAAGGACCATCACCACAACTGTCAATTGCACAGATAAAAGGCGAGTTTGATAAGATGAAAATACTAATAACTTTACATCCAAGAGTTTACAGTATTATCACTACTCATCAAGGTCAGTAGTACTGCAAATCTCAGCTTTGTCTTTTCCTGTCTCCAACCTCCAAAATCTCCAGAATCTTTTTGACAACAAATGCAGACTGAATTTTTCAAAAACGTATTTGAAATGATGTCTCTTAGCAAAAAGTATAGTCTTCTTTGCTGGTTTAACATTTAGTATGCACTTCATTTTGAGCAATGGAGTTAGAACTTTAATCAATGTCAAGCAAAAAACATGTCACCTGTCAAAAGACTACATCGGGAGAAGTTTGCAGAGATGATGGGTGGCAAGGGGAGAATTGGGATAGGGAAATAGATTAAAAGTACACACTTTTCACACTCCATCACACTGATGCTACCATTGCTGGACAACAAACGCTTTGTGCAAACAAAATGCCATCAACTACCACCTCTGCACCTTCTATCCATTGCTGGAAAACATACTGACCTGAGACAAGGTACAGCAGGGCATTAGAAATTGATTTGCCCTTGTCCTTCAGGAGTAGTCTAAACACTCTGATATTCCAGGACCATCGAATCAAGTATTTCACCTTCAGGGAGCACTGGTGTCCTTACCTACTTCTACAGTGTCAGCCAGTATTACAGCCAAGATTGGGAAGAGATAACAGACCTCTATTTGTTTGGAACAAAGAAATCAGACAGCTCTGATGGGTAGAAAAAGATATTTCAATAAAATGAGACCCACAGACATACCTCACGTTGTGTAGCACTTTAACCTGGAATGGATGCTTGGGGATCCTCATTTGATTTTTGCCAAAACCGTGTGTTAGTAATAATTCCCATTCAACTGACACAAAGACTAAGCCTCAGAAAGGTTAAGCAAATTCATTGGGATTTCATCTCCATCCAATAACTTTTGTTGAGGACTTACTCTGTGCTAAGGACTATGCTAAGGTATTTTATATGCTTTAGCCCATTTAATCCTTAAAGCAAGCACATAAGGCAGAGATGCTACTGACATTTCAAATTTCAGATTTGGAAATCAGGGCTTAGAGAATAAAAGTAATTTAAACAAGGTCATTATATATGTTAAATGGCTGAAGTAGTCTGCAAAATACACCTCAAATTCACACACATCACCACACACATCATCAGCACACAACATGCATGCATAAACATACACATCACCCACACCATGCACACACACCGCACACAAACCACATAGACCACATGGACCACATGCAAACACTCACCTTGCCTGGCCAAATAATCTAATGTGGCCCTCTTCATACCCCTAATTACTTGCTAGCTTCACCCTGTTTTGTTTTCTTCATAGCATTTATCATTAGCTGTTTTTAACTTATTACTGTTATAATATCTACCCAAAATCATCATATACACAATAAATAAGTAAACCTGTTTACATGCCTCCTTTCAGTGCCTAGAATCTAAGTTCCATGAGAACAGGAATTCTGTGCCTCTTGTTCATGTCCGTCTCCCCAGGGACAGCACCTAGCAAGTAAGTACTTAACTAAATGAAAAATGAATGAATAAATAAAGGAGACTGTTCCTTTAGGTTTTAGGAAATACAAGACGAGAAATATAAATCTACATGCTACCATGAGAAGGAATGTGTCTAAGATACTGAGATGTAGACTTAAAATTCCTAGGATGGCAAAGCCTGTTCTCTTAACCACTCTGTGGTTATATTACATGGTCTCCCTTCGTAAACAGAACCAGAGTCACAGAGTAAAACTGCAACAAAAGTCTTGTGATCTTCCCTGGTGCTCTTTTCTCTATGTTGTGACTGTTGTTAGAAAGAGAGAAGGTGGGAAAAATCAGCAAAACCAAATAGATAAACCAAGTATCAATGACCCTTTATTTTGCCATATGCGGAATGTATGTTCCAGGACCACGATGTAGCCCCTAAGGTAATGTAATATAATGAATCATGTTATTATAGGGTTCTATCATGCATACAAATTTTAAAAGGAAAAAGTTTCTACTGCAATTCAGAAACTCACAGGCTTTCTATTTTGTCAATTTCTCTGCAGAAAGAAAATACCTCAAGTGAAATTCGCCCTGGTTCCCAATCCAATTTACTGGCTCCTTACAGATGAATCAGTGTGAAAGGTGTGCAGGGGGTTGTTTCCTCTAATTAACTTTCAGTGGGTGAAAAGTACACTAATAGCCCACAGGGAGAGGTTGAGCCCACACTATTCATCAGCAACTCAAGGAACTGATTGAAGTAAGGATCATAAACCCCTGTTAAGTGAAATCCACCAAGAGCAGAGTCAGTTTGGCTTCAGAAGTAAAATAGTTAGAGCTTGGTCCTTCCCTTCTACGAATCCATCAACTGAAGAAACACACGATTTACCTCCTAAAATCTTGCTATTCCCATCTTTGCTATTCCCATTCTTCTGCCCAAAATGCCAATCTCTCTCAATACATCTCTCCCCGGCCCCCATTCTCTATTAAAATCCCATCACCTGTGAGGCCCAGGTGAGGCCATTCAATTTCTGAGACGCCTTCTTCATTCATATGATAAACACAAACAATTATTGAATATCCCTTGGTACTATAATGGATTTCAGCACTTGATCAAGGGCTATCTGGAAATTTTTTTCTGAATGGTTTAACGTGTTTATATCCCTTTACGACATTTCAAGTTCCTTGATGACAGAGATGCTATCAAGCTCTTTCTTTATTCCTCCATGTCATATATGCTTAATGTACTTGTCAAATTGTTCCAGGAATGTTAACATAACTGGCCTGCACCGAGGATCCAACAGGGATAAATCCTTGTCAGTAGAGACCTTAGCTTGAAGACCACTATTTGTGTGGCTTAACTCTCCATTAGGGTACCACTGCTTATGCCAAACTAATCTACTGCAACTACTTCGCTAAGGGATCAGAGAAGTGGAAAGATACCTTACACAAAGGCATTTACCACCAACAGCTGAGCCACTTATGGAAACGGAGTGTTCTGGCTCAGGAAATCTGGGCCCAGCTTGCATCTTAAAAGCAGAAGTAAGATAGCCATGTATTTCCCCTATGCTATAACCCTAAACCAGAATTTCCTTCTCTATATTCCCAGGAGTTATTTATCCATAAGAGGCTCCAGGGAAACAAATTTGGGGGAATACTACACATTACATCTCCCACAGAGAGATTTAAAATGCTCCTTAGTTAGCAAAGACTCTGAGAAAAATTTCAGCAAATAAATCTATTTAATTTTTTTCAGCTCAGCATTTCCCACATTCATTTAAGCACGAAAACCATTTTTTCAAATAAGTTATTAAAGCCCCACAGAACTACTATTTCTCTAACTAAAAGATGTTCTAAAGAAATTCCTTTAGTGCCTCTTTTAGAAGCCCAGTGCCTAGGGATCTCTCAGGGCCACGAAGCGGAAACAAAATTTTTCCAGACCTTGAAAAGTGAGTTGTATTTTCTTCGATAATTATCTTTCCTTACTGTTTGGTATGGGTGCTGGTGATTCTCCATTTGCCATCTACCTATCTCACTCTCACATCTATTCTCATCCTTCTCTGCTCTGCACTGCTTCCCTGGAGGCTTTCTGCTGGCTGGCTTCTGGCTAGAGGGCAGGAGGAGAGAGAAGAAGGGAGTTTCTTCTTCCTAGTTCTTTCCTTCTCGTTTTGGTGCCACTTCCTCTGGCAGCAGCTATGAAGCTACAAGGGCAGCATCAGCTCCACAATTCCAGCTCTCTCGCCTCTGATCCCTTCAGACCTAAGGACAGCAAAGCCTTGTTAATGATGCTAGCATCATTTGTCTCATCTTCCTTTTTTATATCCTAATCCCACCCATGCCTCTATAAGTAGCCCCATCATTAATCTCTTTATTTGACCCATTTTGGGGATGAATTCTTTATTTTTTTTCCTCTGTCAGATCCTGATTGGTAGAGCAGGGAAACAAACTGGTATCTATTAGTGTTTTCTGTGCAATGGACACTCCACAGAGGATTTTATACCTCTGATGTAATTTAATCCTTACAACAGCCTTTGATAATAAGTAGGATTATTCCTCTTTCAAAAATGAGTTAGATGAAACTGAGAGGCATGAAATAGCTTTGCCTTAGTTTATATTGCCCAAGAGGAGCAGAGCAGATTCAGTCTGAGGGCACATAGTCTGTCAACAGGTATTTTCTGTGACCCTACTTTGTTCTAAGCCCTGGGCTAAACTCTGAAGGTAGAGACCTAGAAGATGTAGAGAAGAAACAGAGGAAGACTCCTGATGTAAAAGGAAATTCCTTCACCTTTGACATTTAATGTTGGAATGTAAGAATTGACACACATTAGACTCCTGGTACATCTGACCCACCACCCTGATCCTGACTTTGCTTTCCAAGGAGTCCATTATACATTACAGAGGGCGAGGTCCACCACCAAGGTGAAGGAGGGGTCCCCATGGCCGTCCTTTTCCCGAATATGTCTACTCAAACATATCTAAGACATGTGGCCAAGATCAAGCTTATTGACTCTTGGATCATATCTCTTACACAATGGGATACTAAGAGACAGCAGCAGCACCATCAACCTATGTATCCTAAGTCCCAGATATTAATTTTGACATTTCCTTTCTGCGTCTGACATTTAGTTGATCTTAAATATTACCAACCCACATCTTTCTAACTCAATTGTTTGGATTAATTCTTTTCCTCTACCTCACACTAGTTTCTTTTTTTTTTTTTGTTACACCAGTTTCATTTTAAATGATTATAGTATAATAGTATACTATATAGTATAATAGTAGCTATTATTTGCAAGCCATTAGTATGTGCCATGCTCCTAACCCGTTTACAGAGTTAAGAAACTGGGCTCTAGATTTGGCCTCTCTAGGTTTACAACCTGATTCTCCCACTTACTAGTTGGACAAATTATTTAACTTGTCTCAGTTTCTCCGCTTATAAAATGGGGGCAATAATAATGCATATTCACAGACTTGTTATAATAATTAAATTAGATACTCCATATAAAGCACTGCCCTCTGTGCTTGGCACATAAGAAATGATAATAAAAATAATATTAATAAACACATAGCTATAAAGCACTTTCTTTGTACCTGGCACTGTTCCAAGTGTTTTACATGTACTAACTCATTTAATCATAACAACCCTATGTGGTAGATACTGTCATTATTATCATTAATTATTTAAGCTTTGTGACTGAGGAACCCCATGCATAGCGAGGTTGAGATGATTTGCCCCAAGGTACGTGCCAATATGTGATGGAGCTGGCATTCCTATCAGGTCTGCCTGATTCCAGAGCCTGAGATCAAGAGTGCTATGGAACAGCATTTTAGGGACTTCCTTGACATGAGAAACCCTACGTCATCTCTGGGTTTCACAACCTGTCAGTCTTTCTCTCCCTTATTCTCCAATTACAGCATAGTCAGCTACTAAAACTACTCTTCATGCTTGGCATTCTATTCAGGCCAGTTCTTTAGTGATTCTCAGCCTCTGAAGAAAGTTCAGTTCTCTAAAATGGACATTAGGGTCTTCCACCTGCTGTGATTACTACCTTCATTTCCCATCATGCTCCTGAGCCAGTCATGCTAAAAGCAGCAGACCATGTGGCACAAATACCCACTCATCCTCGTATCCAGGAGCCTTTCCCTGGGGACACGGCCTCGGTGACAGAGTGGGAAGGAAAACCACAGCATAAGAGATAGGGCATTCCTGCTAACAAAACCTTTATCCTCCGTCTTGCTCTCTCTCTCAATAGATGGATAGATAAATAGAGAGATCAGTCTTTGAAAACCTAAAGCTTCACATGCCTTGTGTTGTAATAGCTTATTAAAGCGGTTGTTATCTCCAATACAAAAATGGATTTAGGGATGTGAGCATGCGTGCATATTTCGCATATCTTAAATTATTTGACTCAATCATAATACAACTCTCCTTAGACATAAATGTGCAAGAAAAACAGTGGTTTGCTTCTAGTTTCCATTTGTCAGGAACTTGTCCCAAGGTGTTCCCTTCATCTCCCATAGCATCATTCATTCCCTCAGCCCATCACATGGCCAGCCCACCTGAGGTTTCCTGCAAGCAATAACACCACAATGCACTCGTCTTGCTGTTTTCCTAGAGTCCCTATTCCTTAAACCCACACATTCCCCGCTTGAAACTCCCCAGCATCTAATCCTCCACTGTTCTGCCTTCACTCACTTGTTTCGAGATGCCATTTTGAAATGTTATATGTGTTCTTCCTTCCAAACCAGACTTTATACTTAACCTTACCTGGTTTTCTGTGTCTATTCTTTATGTTTATCTTCCTTTCCCCCACTTCCTGCTCCCCCACCTCCTCCTATGGTTCATCTCCTTGTTCCCTGTTCTTACACTTGTCTTGACACAGACTTCTTTCACCTCATCTATATAACATCGATTTTTTTTCCAAGTCTTGCTTTCTGCTCTATGTTGAAACACTGATGAGTATTTCATCTTATTGGGACTACATAATGGAGAACCTGCTCACAGAGAGCTCCTTGGAAAGAAAAATAATCCAATTCTCAGTTTGAGATTCCCAGACCTTTCAGATTGATCTACACCCCTATTGTACTACCATAGAAGGCCAGTGTCCTATGTAAGATTTACATAAATTCAAATGGTTTAGAACTGAGGTGTATAATTTGAATGAATTCATTCAGCCTACAGATAGTTCCACTATTTGAGGTATACTGTTTTTGTTTCCCATAAAATAAATTTAGATGTGAAACCCAGCCCTTTCCTTAATTTCAGAAAGAATGAAATGAAAAAGAAAAGTACCCTTATAACAGGTAATGGGTGAATATATTTTTTTTTTTTTTTTTTTTTTTTTTTGAGACAGAGTCTCACTGTGTTGCCCGGGCTAGAGTGCCATGGCATCATCCTAGCTCACAGCAACCTCAAACTCCTGGGCTCAAGCAATCCTTCTGCCTCAGCCTCCCGAGTAGCTGGGACTACAGGCATGTGCCACCATGCCTGGCTAATTTTTTCTATATATATATATTTTTTAGTTTGTCCAATTAATTTCTTTCTATTTTTTTAGTAGAGATGGGGTCTCGCTCTTGCTCAGGCTGGTTTCGAACTCCTGAGCTCAAACAATCCGCCCGCCTCGGCCTCCCAGAGTGCTAGGATTACAGGTGTGAGCCACCGCGCCCGGCCATATTTATTTATTTTTGAAAAGGAGAGCCCTGCAGCCCAGCTATGTAAAGTTAATACACTGAACATGAGATATCCTTGTTCTTATAAGTCCTTCGGCCACTCCACTGAGGATTTTTCACTAGCTCTTTCACCCCACATGATGCCCCAACTTCACATCATCTCCTTGGCTATTCTCTCCGATCCCCCTCTCTTTTCTCCTTCTCCATCACCTACAAACTCCTGTTTATTTCTATGGCAGAATACTCAAACAATCCCTTCCACCTCCTCAGTTCCTCCCACTGAGCTTATTAAATTATTGTCCTAAGCAAAAATCCCTCTCTAAGAGGAATTCTCTTGCCAGCTATAAAGATAATAAAAATTTCATCCCACTATACAAAGTTTAGCCAAAACTGTCCTTGAACTTGAGTAAGTTACAGCAAAGTAATCTTTGACTCTTGCCCTTAATGGTGAACACAAACTCAAGAAGGCAACTGGGGGAGGCATAAGGAGGGAGTCTGGCCTGGAAACTCACATGCATACAGTAATTCCATAAATCCTTGCCCTACCTTCTCCTCCCTACCTCTCACTCAGCTGCCCTTTTGAGAATATTTGTTCATCGGTATATATTTCAACCTTATTTTACTTACATATAACTTGGGACCCAGAAGGAGCTTCCCTCAGCTCCCAGCCGACTCGGAATAGTTTTACTTGTGCCATACTGTGCTCATTTTCCATAGAGCCTGTGTATCCATTAGGATTAGATTCAGCAATAAGAAATAGTGATTTAATTACTAGGGCTTAAATGCTGAAGTTTATTTCTCTCACACATAAAATGATTTGGAAGGCAGACAGTCCACAAATGGTATGCTGGCTCTATGGTCAGCAAGATCCAAGCTCCTTCTAGCCTGTCCCATCATCTTTATGAGTAGATTCCATCCTCTTAATTATCTCATGATCCAAGGTTGCTGCTGGAGCTTTGGTCAATGTGTCCTATTGCAGGTGAGAAGAAAGAAGCAAGAAGGAAAGGCTGAAAAAACAGAAATTCCAGGCTGAACTTCCAGGAATAATTCACCAAACGACACCACAGAATTGGGAAGCCAAGGAGTACTCTGCTTCTGCCATGACCAGGAGGCTGCAGAACCAGAAATCCTCCTGCCTCTTCGGAACCACCCCAGCCCTGCCATGAGCTAGAAGTTGACAAGTCAGAAAGCCTGCAAATAAAGCACAGAGCTGACACCATGCCTCTGTGATGATTTAAGCCAACACAATGGAAACCTCTGTCACTTCCTATCTTTTTTTTCTTTGTTTAAAGTATACAATTTAAGGGTTTTAGTTTACTCATGGAATTGTGCAATCATCATTCACAATTTTAGAACATTTTCAGACATTCAAAAAGAAACCCTCCTCCTTTATTTACTACCCTACTCTTGCCCCACCCCCCTATCTCTAAGAAACCACTAACCTACTTCTGTCTGTATGGCTTTTCCTATTTCAGACATTTCATATAAAAAAACCTACATCGAGTCACACCATAATCAAATAGCTCACACCTGTGGTAAAGAGAAAAATCTTAAATTTAGCCAGAGGAAAAAAGACATGTTATGTAGAGAGGAACAATGTCACTTCCTATCTTTCCTTATAACTCAGTTCCCGCTCAAAGCCACCAAGTATTTATCTATGTGGCAGACCCTAAGTCATACTTGGGACCCAGATAGCAAATGTAGCTTTAGCATCCCAGCTTCTATAGAACACAAAGGCATGCCTGCAGAGGTTAGAAGGGGTGTTGAGTGAGCCAATCCACACTCCCTGCCATCCCAGAGTAATGCCATGTATATTCCATTACCACTCCATGCAATTTCTTGAGAGGACCAGAAAGGCTCATCCTAACAGATCTTCTGCTGACCAGTAGATATCCTCAGCTGGTAGAATTTGATGGGAATGGAAAAGAGTCACAGAACTGAAATTTTGTTTCAGAGCATGCGACCTTTGAGTCATGGTTCTATTCAAGAGAAATAGGAGAGAGATATAGAAAAAAAGAGGAACAAGAAGGGGGCAGAAAATGATACCAATGCTCTCTGCATTACTAGGTGCTTGAAGTTTGCCCTCTGCTCTGAGCTACTGCTGTTTCCTTAATCATCTTCTTTTATCACTCCTCTTTAGATTTATAAGGCTCAAACACTACCATCCATTTATTCTTATTTAAAATTCACTGAAGTCTAATTTATCTTTACCACATCTCGATGTGGTAGGGAGGGACTGGTTTTTATGATATGAGGCACAAAGAGGTTAACTGGCTCACCCAAGGTCATACAATGAGACAGAAGGATAAAACACCGATAGGAAATGTCAACTCATGGCGTGTGATTGCCAGAGAAATCCCTCAGGTCCAAATGCTTAGAGAAAACCTACAGAGCGGAGGGAAGGCAGCTTGCTTCAGATTGTGTCCTGAAGGAACAATTAACTGAATATCAAGGACTAAAAGTTTTCCAGTGAGATTTTTTTTTATACTTTATTTCTTTTGAGCACTGAGATCTCAAATTTGATTTTTGAGACCAGTTAGGTTAATCAAGCAAGATTTTTCTCTGCAAATACATTATGTGTGTAATGGATGTGTATATGGGTACAAGCTGGAATAAAATTGAGTCTCCAATTTCTCAAAATGATAAAATTGAGCATTTTTCATCTGCGAAACTAAATCTTCCAAAGCACTTAGTTTCTTGCTCTCTTGGGACATAGGTAGACTACTTCGCAGGGTCTATAAAGGTAGTCATTCATGCATTTTCTCCAATGTCAATAACAGAGAACATTCTGACACATTATCTAGAAAAAACTCAACCAGTGATGACCTACGTATGTAACCTTGGAGCAAGTTAACCCTCTGGGTCTCAGTTTTTCATTTATAAAATGAGGATGATAGCTGGATGACCACTAATCTCTTTTCTAACTGTAAAGCCTCCAATTCAATACTTACATAACTATGGAAGAAATGTTTTCATTAAGTGCTGGCAATATATTAAAAATCTGAATCTAAACAATTTTCATTTTCATTTCTTTTGCATAATGGCCTATGCAAAAAGTAAATAATTGGATAAATTTTACCATGTGAGACCTTTATGACATTAAGTAGATGCCTTAGTGTTAATTAACTGCAGACTTCCAGCGCTATGGATAAATCCTGGTTCAAAGCTGGTAATGATCAAGAGAGATGACCATCAGAATACCCTTCCAAGGCTTCTGTGTATTGCGATAATAACAATAAAATCAATTTTAGCAGCAGTTATTAAACTCTAATGCATTCAACAGTTCCAAGTGCTTTACATATGTGATCTCATTAAACTCTCACATCCGTATTCCCATCTCATAGCACACAGTACATGATTCTAATTTACATATTTAATTTTCTTCAGTAGACCTTAGGCTTTGTGAAACAAGTGATCTTGTTAAAGGTCTTTGTAGTTCTCTCCTTATTATTCATTTGCTTTCCTTTTTATAAATATTCTGATTTTCATTAGTGTACTCACACACACAGTTCTAGTGCTTTGGGAGATTCCAAGTTCAACCCAGGTTCTTCAGATGAAACAGGTAACTTAGTTTAGCTTAAGCTAATCAGTGTAATTGCTGGTCACAGTGTTTGGTTCAGGAGTGGGCATATGAGTTGGGGGCTCCTGGGAAAGGATCCTTCTAGCAATTCTGATTGAGTTTCTTGGAGACAGTCTTCTCTCTGTTTACCTATGTGATATGACAGATAATATTGCTGCTGGTGCCCATCTTGAAACTACAATGAGATCCCAGGAAGCTGAGAATGAAGAAACTATGGAAGTTAGAGCAGAGAGACAGAAACAAAGGAAAGACTCCAGATCCTTGGTAACATCCTTGTGTTCCTGTGTCAAACCAGCCCTCAAAACTGCTTGACCTCTGGACTGTTGTGTACATGAGCCAATATAGCCCCCTTACTATTTATTCTAATTAAAGTAAGATTTTCTGTTAGTTGCAACTGAATGTATCTTTAATATCTACTATAGTACTCAGTACATAGAATATTTATTGGTCATACTTATTGATCACCTAAAATGTGAACAAATATTTATTAAGTACCAACTATATGCCAAGTACTACTATAGGTACTAGGATATGATACTGATGAAAACTGACAAAATTCCTGCCTTCATAGACCTTTCATTCTAGTGGAAGAGCTGGGCAATGAATAAGGTAAAATATATAGTGTAGTGCATAGTGGTAAGTTCTAAGGGGGTGGAGGGAGGAGGGAAAATACAACAGAGAGGGGAGAAAGTGTCAGTAGGGACTGGCATTTTGGAAAGGTAGCCAGGGAAGCTTCATTGAGATGGAGACCTTTGTTAGAGGCCTGAAGGAGGTGAAGGAGTCAGCCATGCAGATGTCCAGGAGAAACATATTCTGGGCACAGGGGAAAGCAAGTGCAGTGGCCTTGAGTTAGGAGAAATAACCAAAAACTGGTGACTGAATCGCTGGTACTATTTCAGACTTCACTAGTCATGGACAACACTTTTAGAAAACAGCAAAGGCAACTGAGAAAATGGGTGGGCGGAAAAGATCACACTGTCACTTTATGAAGAAGGTCCTCTCACCTGCCTTAAGATAGTCTTTTAGGGGGCAGAGGTAGGGTGGAGCTATTCTGTTCTCATTCTACACACACCATCTCTTCATTATCTAGAGTCTGACACACACCAACTGGAAGCACAAGCCCTCAATACTTCCCACTTGTATTATTCCTACAAAAGTACTCCAATGAGGACAGTGCATGACAAACTCCATCTTCATTAGTTGCATTAATTGAAATAGAGTCAAATATTTCCCAGAATATGATGAGCTGCACTCTAGGATCCACAGTAATCCAAGAGCTTTGACGCAAGACCACACACAAATTCCTTGCACTAACACCTAGCAAAGAGGAAGGACCCCTCCACTGGCCATGTTTGCAAACAGAAACTATCATACCTTCTTAATTAAAAATCAGATATTCTTGAATTTACTGTTTTGGGAATGCAGTTTTAAAAGTTGCTAAGCACTCATTGATAAATCACACCTAGTGACAGCTGGATTTCAAATTTCATATGTTGACATCTCAAACCCAGCATGATCCAAGAAGCCTTCATGTCTCATTTTATTTTAAATATTTCTTCAGCAAGTTGGGGGGGGCAGATTTTATTTTTAAGAGAAATATTCACAACAGGCACTGAGCCCAAAACAATATTTAGGTCAAAACAAACCATACATTCACTTTTTGTTTTCTTGCTGATGTGTCTCTGGGTGATAGATGGTCTGCCTCTGTTTTTGCCCTGACAGAGAAAGCATAATCTCTTTACAAATGCGCAGGCTATTGCCGTGGAAATGAACATGAGGTAATAAATATATCATTATGAGTGCCATCATATCTAGTAGGTGGGTAATGATAGCAGCTCACATTTAGAATCTTTCCAATGATTTATAAAACATTAACTTAGTAACCCCCCCATGCCCTAGGGAGAAGAAGGGGGGTTTTATACCAGTTTTGCAGATGGGGAGACTGAGAGAGCAATTATGAGATTTCCCCAAGAGCGCTGAGAGAATAAGAATTAAATGCCACTCATGCAAAGCTCTCAAACCCAGATTTAGTTGTACAACAATGCCATCAGGTTCTCCCCATCCTCAGATAGCAAAACACCTTCGTGAAACAAAGTGCTGAGAATGTGACAGAGCGTTAGAGTGTACACTATGTTTCAAAGATCTCTCCAGGAGAAAAGCTTATATTTCTATAAACATAGAGTAGAACTGGTTTTCATGGTTTCTGAAAGATAGAGAAAGGAAAATATGTTGCAGAAAAGTGTACTGAATGAAAAGATGGAGCCACTGTTTTGCCAGGTGTGGATCTTTTTGCAAATACACTTGGCTTTCGCAACAGTTACCTCTCCCTTCATCTAAGCTCTAACCCTTCCTTCCATCCTTAGAAGAGAAGGTGTCCATCCTCCTCCACAAAGCCAGCTCCTCCACCTACACTGCCTGCCTGTGGTGATACCTCCCTCTTAAACATCTTCAATCCACTTCTCCCTCCAAGTAGTCTTCATTTGAAAAGTTGTTTTGAGGAGGACAGCATATCTTCCATTTGACCTTGCTGTTTCCTTCAGATTTCTCTCCAATTCTTTCTAATCCTTTGACTGGCAAAACCCTCCAAATTCTACCTACCATCCATCTTTCTATCAAAATATCTCATTTTAAATCCTGTCATTGGAGACAGCAATGATTCTGCTCTTTGAAGTACTGCCAGTGTCTCTCTTCTTGCCAAATACAATGGAATTGTCAGTGCCATCACCCTCCCAAGTTCCTGTGTGATCCTCTAGCAATACTGCCAACCACCAACTCTTTCTGCCTTTTATTTCCATTGATAATCTCTTTAATTTTTTGACGTTTTTACTGCTGCTTCTTCCCCCTCGGTCTCAATCCGGGATTCTCTTCTAGGTCACTGGCCTCATGTACATTTCTCCACACACTTCCTCATCCTCATTCACAAATCTGTATCAGGACGACTCACATCTCTACCTCCAATATCTAACCCTCACACGTAATCCAGTCCAGTAATTCCATCCACTTATAAAATGAATTTACTCTGAATTTGAAGGTGGGAGGAGAAAATCTCCACTGCTTTTTTTTTTTTTATTTCAGCATGTTATGAGGGTACAGATGATTAGGTTACGTATGATGCCCTTACCCTCCCTCCCCACACTTGAAGTCTGAGCTTCAAGTGTGTCCATTCCCCCAGAGGTACGCATCTCACTCATTGTTTGTGCATTCTTCATGCCTCATTCTTCTCTCCTCCATGAAAGAAGGACACACCAGTCAGAGTGAGTCAGATTTCAAAACACTAACTGGGCTATGTTAATTGTAGGTAGAATTACTGAATCTAAGGAGAGGCCCAGCAAACTCAACTTCTTCTCTTCACTTTTTTACCAGTGATCACTGGGCATCTTGGTCCATAAAGGAAAGTTGGTGATACAATTTGGATTTGACTGGTGAAGAAGATGTCCACTTAAACTTTTGATTAAATTGCCTGCTGCTGAACATTTTGCACAATAGTCACATTTTGCTGGAAAAAATGGACACTAATGCAAGTGATGACAATGACAATAATAACAACAATAATAGACATTCTTTTTAAATTGCTTCAAATCACAGGAGCCTCTTCTTTCTCCCTATAGTTCAGCACATTATTTGCTAAATATTCCCTGTGTAATATATTAGTCTCCCCACTTCAATATTAAGTTCCTTATGGATGGAGTCATTTCCTGTTCTACCTCTCTGAACCCAACAACACCCCAGTGGAGCTACCCTACCCCCACCCTCAATGCTGCTAGAAATATAGGAAATGCTACATAAATACCTATTGAGTGACCAATAGGGTATGACCACTATTGTGGCCAATAGTGGCTATCTTATCATTGCTATACTTGGATAAGATTTCAATGGCTTTGCAGAACATTTAGCATTAAATATAAAGTCCTTACCAGGGTCCACATGGCCCTAGATGCCCCGGTCTCTCCTTATTGCTCTAACCTCATCACCTACCTTTCTCACACCAGGCATGGCAGCCTTCTCTTTTTCCCTCAAACACACCAAGTTCAGTCCTTCTTTGGAAACATAGCATTTAGTGTTCCTTCTGCCTGAAATGTTTTCACGCAACTTTCCATCACTCATACTGACTCCTTATTCATGTTTTGGTTCAAATAGGGTGGTGTCTCAACAGGTTTTCCCCTATACTACCCTATATGAATTAGCCCCCTGGGTCACATCAATCATTTCCTAATCCTTTACCCTGTCTTGTTTTTCTTTGCGGCACTTATAACAAAGTAATAAGTGCTTTTAATTAGCTGCTTCCCTATCTAGAATATAAAGTCCATGGTGGCAGGGATTTGGTCTACCTTATAGCCTATTGAATATCTAACACCTAGATCAAAGCCCAGCATATAGCAGATACTCAATAAATATTTGTTGCATAAATAATTGATATAAAGATAATTAAGATCTGTTTTATAATACCTTAAGTTCATCTGCCTGATAATGAGGCATTAAACATCTTTGTTTAAGGTCATATGGGTAAAAGACAACCTACATTCTAACCATGGCAGTGGGGTGTTAAAATCTATAAACACTTTCAAGAATGAAACTTAAAATACCAACTTTAGGGACCAAAAACTGATAAATATTTTCAAAAGGTAGGTGCCAGTATTCAAATATTTTCCTACATAACCATATTAAAGTATATAAAGTAATTGAGAGGAAAGAGAAGGAATTTAATATTTGTGGAGCAACTACTATATTGCAGACATTTCAAGATATCTGATTATATATTTTCTTTTTTCCTGATGATCCTATATGCCATACTTCCACTCAAGGTTTTATATTTATTAGCTTGCTTATCCCTCATATCGTGATATGATAAAGGAACTGCTGTTATTATTCCCATTTTGCAAATAAGGATACAGTCTCAGATGTGTTAAAGTGACTTGCTGCAGATCACATGAGTTGTGGAATTAAGATGCAAATTCGGGTCTTTCTGGCTTCAAAGTCTGGGCTCAACTCTGGTACCAAGTATCCTCTACTCCATTGCTAAATCTGGTCATGTTAACAAAATGCCTCCTGAATCACGTTCATCAGCTTTCTGGATATCTGTACTGCACCAAACAACTACACACTTCTCTGCTCCTGTTCTTCATAAGTTAACACTCACAGGACATGTCTGCCCATTCCTAATAAATACAGTCACCATCATACCTAAGAGAAGATAATTTTCTTTCCTTCCTACCACTCAAGGAAGCTACGAAGAGATGCTTTTGTAAAAGTTACAAAGAGATTGCTCATCTGAGCTACATTCTCCCAACAACTAAGGAGCTTTCTGAGTTTACTAGAAAGCAATAAAGGTGACAGGAATAAAGAAAACAGAATCTTTTCCCTTTTTTAAAGACATACTGTGATTCTATGTTCAGTATTAAGTGGAAAATAAAAATAATAGAACTACAGTAACAGTGACACCTAGCATGTATTATACACATGTCATACGCTAGACAATAGGTTATTTTATTTAATACTCAAAACCCTATGATGTAAATATTATGTACATTATACAGAGGAGCAATCAAACTTTAGAGAAGTTAAGTAATTTGTACCAGTACAGTAAACTAGTAAATCTAGTTATGCTGGCTCCAAAATACGATTCAGTCATATCTTCAATACTCACACATTTGGACTTTGTATTTCAAACCATGCTCTACCAAATAGGTTATTGTGGCCTGCAAATACACCTTTCTCAAATGATACATAAAACTGTGCTAAAATGTTCCCTCTACACATGTAAATTCTATAGATCAGATGTTCTAACTGAGCACAAAGGTAGTAGAAATCTTTACGATGTTTCTTACATGAGAGCAGGGATCTTGTCTCTTCCATCATTTATCCTCAGTACACAAGAGATGATCTGGAACACAGCTGACACTCAAAAATATTTGCTCTTGAATAAGTGACTATCAGAATTGCCAAGATCAGGGATTTGAAAGAAAGAAGCTAGAGGAGAACAGATTCATTTGCTTAAGAGTGCTGCATTCTTTCAACAGGTCTCATCCCCAGTGAAGGTAAAAGGCCATCATACCCAATAGGAGATGCCTAAACAAGCCTTAGACCCTTTTTCTCCATGCTTTGACTCCTTCCAGAGAAAACTCGACTCCCCTCACAGTTCCAACAGCAGCAAAATCCTATTTCACTATTCCAAAGATCCTAATTCAAAGAAGCTTTCTTTGGTCATCCCAGCCTGAAGCTATGCCTTTCCTCTGACCTCCTTGTTCATTCATAGCACTTAGAATCATAGACTTTCAAAAGCCTTAAAACAGAGGTCTCCACTTTTCTTCTACCAAAGAAGAGGGGGAATAGTTACATAAAGCATCTTGTCCAAAGTCATAAAACTAGTAATATCAAAGCTGAGATTTGAATGCAGGTCTTCTTATATTTAGTTCCTACACTTTTCATGATCCCAAATTACCTTCCCCCAACCCCCAAAATGCAAGCCAATTTTTGAGGAAAGGCACAACTGGAACCTGTTATCATTGCACCATGAGCAGTTGTGTTGCTGCTTTGGCTCTGCGGGCATCAGATTAAACAAAGAGCAGAGTTAATGCCAGAGGTGTGACGTTTTCCAACAAGTGTTCAAAAGCATCTACAAAACTCAGCATGACGAGTACTTCAAAGGGAAGACCAGCTGTCCATCCTGAACCTGTGTCTCCAGTTCTCCTTCACAGAAATCTCCTGATGTGCAAAGGGAGGTTCTTTGATCACTTGTATGATAATTCCAAATAACAAGTCAACAGTGGTTAATAAAACATGATTATGGCCTGAGTCAGTATGCAAAAGTTGCATGGACTATTCAGCAAAGCAAACACCACCAAAGGAAGAGCATGTCAGAATGATGTTCGCACAGTCTTTTAAAATACCTCTTAAAAAGTTTTAAATATAAAACTAAAAGGGACCTTTAAAAATAAAATTTTACAAATCGAACAAAATTGCAATGTTCCAAATGATTACAGATGTATATCTAAACAAAAAACAAACAGTGACAAACAAAAAGGATCAATTAAGTGCTGTTATTACAACAGGCACTGTGGATGAAGAGAGGAAAGGCCATGACTCTTGGCTTCAAAGAGGTCAGAACTTGGCAATATATGTAACCTAAACATTTTTACCCATGTAATATTCTGAAATAATAAAAATAAATAAAAAATTTTAAAAAATACCAAAGAGGTCAGAACTTAGCGGGACTTCTACAAGTCTATTTATAATCTAAAACTCTCCTGTTGCAGATGATGAAACTGAGACCCACAGAGGTAAAATGACTTGCCCAAGGCTATGTAGTGTGTTAGTCTGGATTAAAACAAGCCTCTCTGGTAACCAATATTAAATTCTTTCCTCGCTACCCTATTCCTTTTGTCATACATTCAGTATTCATGGTGAATGTTGGCCTAAATTACGTGCTTAAATCTGTGGATAGTAACATTGTTTCTAAACATAAATCACCCAAACAATTATATGGAGGCCAGCTTCTGATTTCATTATTATTATATTATATAATACATAATAAAATAAAATATAATACATAATTTATACCATTATTATTATATCCTCATATTAGAGATGATTTTCAGAAGTGAATAAATGAATAGGTGCCATTGTTAGGTAAGCAGACACATGCTTGTTGCAGGAGGAAAAGGTTTCAGCATGAGGCATTCTGACATCCCTTCGCCTGCCAGCATGCATATTCCCGGATGCTCAGCGCGATACTATAGTCCCATCCACTTGGGTTTCAAGGCAATTGCCTGATGTTATAAGATGTCCTCAGATAAATTGTTCCTTCTAAGTCAAGCTGCACAGCCCACCTGTGCCCAGCAGTCTGACTGTTACCTGTTGCTGAGTAGTGCACTTAGGAATCACAACAAGATGACAGCATGAGGTCTGTGCCTTTCATACACACAGTCCTCACTGCTCTTCTAGCTACAAAAACAAAGCCAATTCATTGCCAAGGCCCAAAGAACATACTGCCAACTAACAAGTACAAAATACTGACCTTCCTACAAGAGCCTGTGGGTGTTTGGGGACCAAGTGCATAATGTGTTTGTCCTCTAAAAAGTTGAGGATCTAACATTCTTTTCTTTTGTGAATTATTTATCAACATCAGGGAAAATAGAAAACCATTGATGTAAAAATAAAGAAAAATACCAAGGCTCTTTCAGCTCCCTGGTTGCTTAGAGATGCTTTCTGTCCTTGACTCTAGAGGTGCTACATTCACTCTGTAGAATTAAATGCAGAGGCCTTATCATCAGTAACAGGACATGGGCACTGAATTTCCTGCATGCTGTGTGTCAGGTGTTCCTATCTGAACTCTGTTCCTCTTCTAAAGGAAATATTGTCCGAGTAATGGCTGGGATCATGAAAGCCAGCTTTCCATTTAAAGAAAAAATGCACTAATCCCCCATTTACTCAGTGGCCTGACTTTTGTTATCCTCATTTCTTAGGAAGACAGCTATGACCCAGAATCTGTTAAAGGAGTCTCTGAAGCCATGAAACCCATGTCGACAGACAGTACTGGAGACATCCATAGGATAGAGAAGGGCTGATTGGAATTTACTGATGTATCAAGCCTCCTTACCTAATCCTCAATCATAGAGTAGATGACTATTTGTTTTTTTGTTGGTGGTGGTGTTTTTGCTTTGAGACAGAGTCTCACTCTGTTGCCCTAGCTAGAGTTGCCCTAGCTAGAGTGCCATCAGCCTAACTAACAACAACCTCAGACTCCCGGGCTCAAGCGATCCGCTTGCCTCAGCCTCCCTAGTGGCTGGGACTACAGGAGCGTGCCACGATGCCCAGCCAATATTTATATTTTTAGTAGAGATGAGGTCTCGCTCTTGCTCAGGCTGGTCTCCAACTCCTGACCTCAAGCTATCCTCCCGCCTCGGCCTCCCAGAGTGCTGGGATTACAGGCGTGAGCCACCACGCCTGGCCAAGTAGAAGACTATTTGAAATTTTATTCCATAAACTTAAAAAATGATAAAATAAAAAGGCAAATTCTTGAAATTATCTGGGAAACTCTCTTATACAGATCCTTTCACATATCTATGATGCTAAAGAAATTAGATCTATTGCAAATACTCAAGACGAATAGTTATATGTCACTTTCCGACTTACGAAATATGTTTTCTCATCAGTCTTATCCAATATCTTTGTGAAATAATTACCATCTGTAGTTTATGAATGAAGGAATCGAGGCTCAGATAGGCCAAGTGGCTCATCTGAGCCAGGTTGAAATCAGATCTGCTGATTCAAAATTCTGTCCATTTGCTGTTCCCATGGCCTGGCACTCTGTCATTCCAGCTATCAGCATGTCCTGTTCCCTTGCTTCTCTCATGCCTTTGCTTATACATCTCCTTATCAGTGAGACCTTTCTGGACCACCCTATATAAAACTGCACCAGCACCCATCCCTGCACACCCATCTCCCTTCCCTGACTTTATTTTTCCTCACAGTGCTTATCATCCCCCGGCACACTACATATCCACCCGATTATTGTTGGACTACTCTCAACTAGAACATAAGCTCCACTGATAGCAAAGTTTTGTCTGTTTTAATCAATGACATACTCCTGACATCAAGAATAAC
>NW_012144744.1:643833-648159 GCF_000956105.1 Propithecus coquereli | reverse complement strand
TTGCTTTTAATTCTTTGGGGTATATACCCAGAAGTGAAATTGCCAGGTCATATGATAATTCTATTTTTAATTTTTTTCTATTTTTAATTCTTTGAAGAACCACCAAACTAGTTTCCACAATGGTTGTACCATTTTACATTCTCACCAACAGTGCACATGGGTTCCAATTTCTCCACATCCTCACCATCATTTGTTATTTTTTGTTTTACGGCATTTTTTAATCTCTCATTTAAACCATCATTAGTCAGGTTCAGCCATAAATAATAACACACATATGCACATTAATGAATCAAATATGAATGGTGAAGAAAACAAGATTCAAGGAGAAAAGCTGTAACAATGCACCAAGGAGTAGTGAGTCAAGGGGAAAAGAGAGCTAAGAGAAAAGATGAAATAAAATAAATCTTGTCTGGATAGTCATGGAGTAAATGTTGGAGAGGTAAGCATGACTCCATGTGAGTGCTGCATTGTGACTTGTCAGTTTTCTAAATCCGAAGAATCGATAGAGAGCACTACTCTCTGGACTCCCTCATGGGCTTGGCTCCAAAGCTGCGAGCAGCTCCAACCTGTCCTTAAAAAATAAACAGCTTGCTTGCGGCCAAGGAAAGCATTCCAAGATGTATCTTCACTCGATTCCCTCTGTTGCACTGTGTGCCACTCAGCCTGGCTGGCTGTGACCTAACAGTCATTTAAGTGCCACACACTCTCTAGGTGAGACAATGATTGTCCCTCACCCCCTCTCATGCTGATAGACAGGGATAATGTCTGCCTCTTCTGATCAATGCAACATTTTTATTAAAACCAAATCAAATAGAATACCTGCTTGCAGGGGGATAGCTCTTTTAATGAGAAAATACCCTAAAGTTTTTGATAATGCACAAGCAAGATGTCTCCAGGCATATTTCTTCAACAGTTCATCAACATTCAAAATCAGATGACTTTAATTTGAAGATATTCTCTGATGCCTTATATGTTACTAACATCCCAGCTATTTGAAACCCCTAAGACTTTAAATGCTTTCCCTACATTCAACTTATCAATCAGAATGGGAAAATTAATGCCAAACGGGGGGAGTGTTAGCTGATTGAGGAAATACTCTCCAAATTTCAAAGAACAAATAATCCAATAAGAAAATACAAATATAAGAAACATATCTCTAAAACAAGGCAGGGGCTCAATGGAGCACCAGAATCTAGCTACAAAGTGCTTTTATGTAAAATAATTATGTGAGGTCCTTATGACACCAAGTTATTTGTTAACATTACACAGCTCTTTAGCCTCCTATTTTTCCCTACAATGTTCCTAAATGGATAACACCAGAGAAACTATGATGCGTCCCCTGCTATGAGTCCCTAAGGATATACATTCCCTGTGTTGGGCTGATCTGAGCCCTATGCTGTGACTCACTCTTTATCCAACTGATGATCATCATCATAGAGGAAGAAGAAAATGCATACATCCAATAAAACCAAATGAAGACAGAAAGGCAACTGGATGTTAATCCTTCTCTAATATTAAAGCTATGATGATGTATCCATATGAGGGAATATTTTCAACCAAAAAAATTATATTTTTGAAGAAACTTTACTAATTTGGGCAACACTCATGAAATAAGTAAAAATAAAAAAATTAAACTATTAACTGGTAGCCACAGCATGATTTCCACAATGTAGAATGCAGACGTAGGTATGGAAAACCAACTAAGAATAAATACTTCAAAATGTTAATGGAGGTTATCTTCACAGGGTTAAATTATGGGTGTTTTTTTATTTTCTTCTTATTCTTCTAAATATCTTAATCTTATTGTAGCATTCATATACTACTTTTATGATGAGGAAAAGCCTTTTTATAATTTTGTTAAGCTTGCTGTTTTCTTTACAGGCTTCTCTGTGTGCTTCAAATTTCCTCTCAGGACATTTCCTGAGCGTCAAAGACCCCATCCTGGTGTCCAACATAGACCAAACTTCTGACCTTCCATCCATCTCTTGAAAACAATTCGTCCTATGGCCACCCTTAAGGACTAACTAGATGCCAGTCAGAAGACCTGATAAATACAAAAGGTGTTCACAGTTTAAGGGGCTTCCCTTGTCAGGGAACAAACTTAAATTCTTAAAGGGAGCTTACAGAGCATATTCCAAAGCTCTGTTCTACAGTAACTCACAAACTAATGACTCCAGAAGGCAATGTTTTTCTTTACTTAAAGGAATGTATTCCTTGCTAGTTATAAACTCTGTTGTGAATTCCACTTCACACTAAATAGTCTTTTTGTTAACCAATTAGCCTAACGCATCTGACTGCAGGTTAATGTTCCCAGAGAATCTAAACACTCTACCCATAGATTCTTGAGACAAGTGGCTTTCTAAATGTATTTGAAGATGCTTTGTCCTTTTGAGAACTTTAAGAGCTACTGGGTAAAAAGATGGAGAATAAGGAAATTTGGTAAACAGGTCTTAGGGCTTGAATGTTGAGCACCGAATCAGTCATCAGCTTGTGCTCTTTCATATGTTCAAACATTAACACCCAACCTTCTCTCCTGGTATTATAAACTGAGACATGGAGAACTTAAGAAATCTGCCCAAGATCCCAAAGCTTGGAGGTGGCAGAGCCCCAGGCTATTTCTTTCCTTCTAACAAAGGCTATTGTTTACCAAGCACATTTCATTAGCATTTTAAAGATATCTTCAAAAGAGCTCTGATAGAGGTTGTGTTTAAGTCTCTGGTTAGAAGGCCTGCATTCCTATCTCTGCTCCATCATGTTCTAGCCTATGGCTAGGGATAAGTTCCTTAACCTCCCTGCACCTCAAGTTAGACTCCTCAGACTGTAAAGTAGAGATAGTAATGGCTAACAATTATTGAGCATTTACTCTGTGCTGAGCCCTTTTCCAAACACTTTACAAATATTCCCTTGTTTACTCCTCATAAGATTCTGGGAAGAAGACGTGTCCATTTTCCTGAAGTTGATTCTAGTTGATGCTGCTAATAAAATGCCCAGGTTGGGGCAGAAACTCAGGCCTGCCTGATTCAGAGCCCTTTGTTCTTTCCATTTCTACACAGGTCACCTGCAGGTCATATTGTAGATCAGCAAACAGGGAGATGGATCTGTTTCTCAAGCACCAGGCACCCTATTACTTCTCAATGCTGTTCTGCCAACTCCCACCTAACCTCAAACTCAAACCCATTTCAGATACCCTGTGGAAGGGTGGACACCGCATTCTCTCTACCAGTTAGTAATTAGTGTCCTTTTTCCCAGTACCAATGCTCTTTTCCAAGTATTTATTGCTCATACCTCACAATTTAGCACTCAGTTATATGCTCTATAAAATTATTCTCCTTAAATGTAAATTTTATGTCTCCCAAAGAGACCATAATATCCTAGAGGTCAAGAACCATATCTTACAGAATCACAGAATTAGAACAGTAATAGTTTGTAAAATTATCTTTTTTTAAGAAGCTGAACTCTTTTCTAAAGAAACATTATTTAGAATCCCAGCTCCTCTGACAGAAAACCACTGAGCTAGTTAAACCTTAATCTTTTAAAGTCCAGAAAAACGTTGACCCAGTGACATTCATTCAGTGAGCTGGTGACAGAGGCAGGACTAGAATCTATGTTGCCTTATTTTTATTCAGTGGTTGCCTTACTAAGGAAATACTGGGTCTTTTCTGTCTCCCCTTAGTAGCTCTCTTTGTCTTGGCCCCAATCCAGAAAAATCTGGACCAACTGCTTGATTCTGGAAACCTGCTTAAAGTGTTTATGAGAGATAGGGCAGTAGGACCTGGCTATCAGATCACCTGCCAGATGGTCAAAGGAGGAAAACAGCAACCACAATGGTCTGAACATCTTGTTCCCCCAAAATTTATATGTTGAAATCCTAAACCCTAAAGTGATGGTATTAGGAGGTCGTGCCTTTGGGAGATGATTAGGTCGTTAGTGCCCTTGTAAAGGAGACCCCGGAGAGATCCCTCACCCCTTCCACAGTGTAAGCATGCAGCAAGAAGACATCATCTATGAGGAACAGGTCCTCACCAGACACCAAATCTGACATCACCTTCGTCTTGAACTTACCAGCCTCCAGCACTGTGAGTAATAAATTTCTGTTGTTTATAAGCTACCCAGTCTAAGTTACCTTGTTATAGCAGCCTGAATGGACTAAGATAGCATCATAATTGCAAGTGTCCTTCAGTTGCATGTTGGCCATTCAAATTCTCCAGGAATATCATGAAGCAGAGCCACTGCTTTTAATCCCTTTAGTTCAGACCTATAATCTGTGTCACTAAAGATGAAAGGCATTAGCACTACCAAGTCATAAACATTTAATTTTTTTTTTTT
>NW_012144744.1:641494-643268 GCF_000956105.1 Propithecus coquereli | reverse complement strand
AAATGGCCACATTGAAAATCTTCTTACATAAATAATTGGACTGATTATTTTTTTGGCATAAGTTACTATAAATAAACATTCTAGGTCTTTTGATACACACTGTCAAATTAGCCTAAAGAAAGGCTGTATCGGTTTACATTCTCATCAGCACTGTATGAAAGTGACTATTTCCTGAACCATTTCCAGAAATGGGTGATTGACATATATGTAAATATATAATGTCTATCTATATAGCTACACACAGGTAGTCACATACATAAATTTAGTATAATTACTAATTGTCATTTTAATTTACATTTCTTTTGATTACTCCTAAGCTTGAAAAACTGTTTTCAAAGCTCTTAATATACTCTAATTGATGCTGTCAATTGCCTATATAATTGTGGATCTATACACACACACAGGTATACATCTTCCTTGACAAAGGAACCCACATTTTATTTAGATGTAAGTTAGCCAAATACTACAAAAGAAGCTGGGACCTGCCCTAACACCAGGAGATAAACCTTGATTCAAAGTAATTCCATTTATCTTTCCAAGATATGTTTTATGAATAGGTAGATCAACTATTTTGACTATTTCATGTCAATGGGACATGAAAACAAATCTACTGGGATGCAGCTTCTAAGGAGGTTATCCTGTCTTAAAAAAGGGACTATAAGAAGGGAATTCTTATTTCCCTTCTGACTTTGGGACATGGTCAAGTCAGGACCCAATGTTCAGAGTTATTTCAGCCATTTCATGACCTACAGCAGAGCTAGATCCAGTTCCAAAACTATCATGCTGGAAATAAAGTAAAAGTTGGAAAGAGTCTGTGTCACTGAAGATGTCATGGAGCAGCTCAATTAACTTACTCTGAAAAAAAAGTGTCCCTCCAGACTTTGTGTTATATCAGAATTTGTCATTTAAGCCACCTGAATAATTTGTTGTTTTTGGTTTGGTTTTTATTCTTTCAACTAAAATCAAACTGATATACATACACTGTGTCACTTTATTCTGTAACAACTTTGTGAGAATGTATGGTAGATACTGATGAAGCAGAGAAATCAAAGGGCTTTCCAATTCATGGGGTAAAAGACTGGCATTAGTCAAATCTTGCAACCAGTAGAATTTATATGCTAGAATTGAGCCATGAGAATTCAGAGCTTTCATTCTGGTCAAAGAATGGGTAGTAGATATTCTCAATTATCTTAGAGGAAGAAAACAAAATTTTAAGACACCTAACTATACTGTAGAAAAGTATGGAGATATATATATATATGCAAGTGCCCTGTCTTTAAGATGGAAATCAAGAAAATAATATAGGACACTATGTTGTTAGAAATGTCTAGTCACTGTGTGACTTGAATGTGAATATAGGGAGGCTGCAAGACTAGCCTCCACAGTTTTGTAAGTGCCAAAGTACCCTTAATCATACTCCCTCTTTATGTGAAAGCTTAATTGTGATTCTGAATGCACAACTCCAACAATAGAGTGTACAGAAATTTTAACAAGTCTTTTATGAAGAATTTGGGTCAAGGACAACACAGTATTTAATAGGTTTGTTCACGAACACCCTGGGGGCAAGCTCCATCATTTATCCTGGTTGTTCTGCAGCAGGCAACATGGTTCAGATACTTCACAATACATACTGAAATAAAAAGAAACTCCCACTTAAACCCAGCAGAAGCCAAACAATGGACATGTCCTTCAGACTTATTTTCATCATGAAATTTCAAGGTAAATGTCCTTTGTTATTCTCCCTAAGATATATTCGCTAGGTTTAATAAACCTT
>NW_012144744.1:635230-637984 GCF_000956105.1 Propithecus coquereli | reverse complement strand
TTTTTTTTTTTTTTTTTTTTTTTGAGAATTCCTGGCATCAAGGGATCCTCTCATCTCTGCCTCCCACAGTGCTAAGATTACAGGCATGAGCCATCACACCTAGCCCCTGTTTCATTCTTATAACTGTATCACCTCTTCTGAGATGCATAGCCAAGGAACTCTCCTGTAACTTGTTCCTTAAGGCTGCCAGATGGCCAAAAGTAAACAAGAACAAGCATTCCAACACTAGCACATGGTATGTGCACAAAAGATAAAGACAATCAGTGGATTATTTATTACCTTGCTCAGTCAGGTTGGAGAATGCTCTAGGTTAGCACCATTTCATATAGATCTTTTCAATGAGAAAATATTAGCTATGTCATATTTAAAAATGTTCTGTATTTCATCAACCTTGGGAAGAAAGCATATTCCAAAGAACTAGCCTAAAATTTCTAAAAGCTAACTTTCATTCCTAAAGCATTTAAACTGTTGCCTAACCTCTTTTCATTACAGAGTACTTAATTCAAACCATTAAATTAATAGACTACTATATCTAACTCTTTAACTAAGCTTGCTCTGAGTATTTCAAACATATCCTTCCTTCTCAAGGTTTCTTCCATGCCAGTATCAAGAAATAAAAACCCTTTTAGCAAGGTAATAGAAATCACACGGGGTATTTGTTATCTCACTTGTTCCCTTTATTTCTTACCTTCATGGGAAGTTTTTGGCATAAAAATGAATGCTTACCCATTACTGTCAAGTATCTGTCTATTGCTGCATGCTTTTGTTGTAAATCACAAGTACCCTCCTTTAAAATTGTCTGTGTCACTGAAGATGTCATGGAGCAGCTCAATTAACTTACTCTGAAAAAAAAGTGTCCCTCCAGACTTTGTGTTATATCAGAATTTGTCATTTAAGCCACCTGAATAATTTGTTGTTTTTGGTTTGGTTTTTATTCTTTCAACTAAAATCAAACTGATATACATACACTGTGTCACTTTATTCTGTAACAACTTTGTGAGAATGTATGGTAGATACTGATGAAGCAGAGAAATCAAAGGGCTTTCCAATTCATGGGGTAAAAGACTGGCATTAGTCAAATCTTGCAACCAGTAGAATTTATATGCTAGAATTGAGCCATGAGAATTCAGAGCTTTCATTCTGGTCAAAGAATGGGTAGTAGATATTCTCAATTATCTTAGAGGAAGAAAACAAAATTTTAAGACACCTAACTATACTGTAGAAAAGTATGGAGATATATATATATATGCAAGTGCCCTGTCTTTAAGATGGAAATCAAGAAAATAATATAGGACACTATGTTGTTAGAAATGTCTAGTCACTGTGTGACTTGAATGTGAATATAGGGAGGCTGCAAGACTAGCCTCCACAGTTTTGTAAGTGCCAAAGTACCCTTAATCATACTCCCTCTTTATGTGAAAGCTTAATTGTGATTCTGAATGCACAACTCCAACAATAGAGTGTACAGAAATTTTAACAAGTCTTTTATGAAGAATTTGGGTCAAGGACAACACAGTATTTAATAGGTTTGTTCACGAACACCCTGGGGGCAAGCTCCATCATTTATCCTGGTTGTTCTGCAGCAGGCAACATGGTTCAGATACTTCACAATACATACTGAAATAAAAAGAAACTCCCACTTAAACCCAGCAGAAGCCAAACAATGGACATGTCCTTCAGACTTATTTTCATCATGAAATTTCAAGGTAAATGTCCTTTGTTATTCTCCCTAAGATATATTCGCTAGGTTTAATAAACCTTCGCATTATTTTACACTACTATTACTAAATGCAATAAATATTTGGTCTTTGGCTTTTCTAATAGGACATATGGAAACTAAAATTGGCCTGGAAAAAGAAACTTTTCATAAATTTTCATCCCATAATCCCCTTTAGAGGGAACTCTTAATTTTATCCTGTTTTCTCCTTTTATTGACTTCACTTTATTTACATGTGTTGGGTAGAGAAGCATAGTCAAAAGATAGTTGTACAAGTAATGAAATGTGCTATAATTACTTCAGTACAATTTGATGAATGATTCTCAACTCCGATTTTGCAGCATAGTGGGATAGCTGAAAAGTCTCAGCCATTTTGAGTGTCCCCCACTGCTATCAGGTTGTATCATGGCTCTAGAGGACCCCAAATGACTTCTCTGGCATTGGCAGAGAAGAAACTGGCTGGTCCTCAGCTCATGGAACACACAGGTCACCATGGAGATGCCCCATTTGTCTTTAGGGCTCTTCCAGGTACTACAAGAGCCATGTCATAATTAAAGATTCAGGATGTCCCTATGAGGTCCCACCTGCAGAGGCACCTTGCAGCCTTTCTCCATCCAGAGTCTTGCACACCTCACAGTGCAGCTTTAGAGGCAAGGTTCTTCCTCCAGAAACCATCCAAGTCTCTGCTTTCATGACCTCCCCAACTACGTGTCTCTCACCACCAGTTCAAGAGAATCTTCTTTCTAGTCCACAATACAAAGGGCAATTCCTCCCCTTTTTCATTCCCCTCTAATATTCTCTCCATGCTCCAGCCCTCTCTGTTCTATACTAAAGCAGTGGCTCTCAACCTTGACTGCACATTAAAATTACCTGGACATGTAAACAAAACTAGGAAGCCAGGTTTCAATCCTAGACCAAACAAAAATAAAAATCTCTAGGGGTAGATCCCAGACATCAACTTTTTTTTTTTTATAATCCCAAGTAATTCTACCCTGAGGTGAGGATTGAGAATCTCTGCCCTAAATAATTAGGATTTT
>NW_012144744.1:611927-634070 GCF_000956105.1 Propithecus coquereli | reverse complement strand
TATTTGTTATCTCACTTGTTCCCTTTATTTCTTACCTTCATGGGAAGTTTTTGGCATAAAAATGAATGCTTACCCATTACTGTCAAGTATCTGTCTTATTGCTGCATGCTTTTGTTGTAAATCACAAGTACCCTCCTTTAAAACTGCCTGCGTATCTAATGATAATGTCTTATCAAGCAGCCAAAACATGGGGAGTTGAACTGGGGATAAATGAAAGTCAGAGGCCAATAAAACAAGTGGGTTGACTATTCCAAAACCAATACAGGATGGGGGAGAGAAAAGCCACCCCCCCCACCCAATCTCAATTTCAGATACTCCTCCCTTTCAAAATTCATAAAAGAGCAAGAGCAACTCGGGTATCTCTTATAGGAGACAAAATGATTTTGACTCTCACACAAATTCCAAGGCCAAAAACTCCTCCAGTGTCAAAGGCCAAGGCCAAATGCTTCAGATTTTGCCCTTTAAAAGGCCAAGGGAAACTTTCCTAGAAAAAGGTACAGAGATTCATATCTAACACACAGTCACGCCATGGAACCCTCAGCCCCCAGGGGTAATGATTAAGTTGAAGCACACTTTTAAGTTCTGGATAATTATTCTCAGTGTTGAACTCGGAGCTTTATTTTCCCATGAGATATTAATATTTTTTTTCAATTTTTAGCAAGAAAAGAAATTGGGTAAGAGCTAAAGTTTCTTTTCTGTTTAATGCATTGTCATTCTCCTCTAGCATCATGCTTAGCATCTGCTGTCTTAGGTGCAGTCTTCTCATAGGACCCTTGCTGGCAGCACAGAAATTGAGAAAGGCTAGTTTCAGGTTCCTTCCTTGAAACTTGTCAAGGGGTAGCGATTATGCAGGGTTAAACATTCAATAATTATCTAAACTCGACTAAGATTTTGAAGAGGGATTGATTTGGCAAACAATATTTTTGATGGTGAATAAACATTTGAGTTTTCTCATTTGAAGATGTTTACTCATTAACCAAGAACTCCCTGGCCATAGAGGTCATTTTTCACTAATCTTGGTGGCTACATTTCCTAACACTCATGACAGACACTAATGGTATATTGGATACATGAATGAAACAATGAATGAATGAAGTAATCGACTGATTAATAAATCAATGAATCATCAAAGCTGTTATATCCTCTTTAACTCTAGGCTAATTAATTTTTGGTCGAAAAGAATTTTTTAGTATGACTACTGACTTCTAAAAAATTAGTGTCAAAGTGAAATGGCATATAACAGCAAAATAGAGGAAAAAAAGATATGGCCTTGACATCATCGGAAAACCAACTGAACAGTGGCAGCAGGTACTAATTTAATTGAGACAGAGTCTAGAATGATCTCTGGAAATAAGGAAATGTCAATGATGGAAGTGCTGTATCAGGATCTCAGGACAAACAAAGGATGCAGTTAGGCCTGACAATTTCTCCCACTAAATTGTCATCTGGAAATGAAACATCTGAAAAGACGCCTTATGATGACAGATATCTATTATGTATATCTCATTTATCACATAAGAAAATAACCGCATGGGGGAAGAAGTTGTCTTTGCTAATAAAGAAATAGCAGAGATTAGAAGTGGGAACATGATCTATCAAGGAGAACAAAGAGCACATTTGGCCTAACAGGCTTATTTTCAGGACAACAAAGTAAATTTCATAGTTCAGAGACTCAAGCTTACAATGAAGCATTTAATGAAGGTCCTTGAATCTGGCCTAGAGAAGAAATGATTGCCCAGGAGAAAGCTTGTCTCTTTGCTCTCCACTGTAAAACCCCTAACCTAATCCAGTCATTGCATGCTAACATGCCTCAGTAAATTCCAACAGCTCCTCTGGCTTACAAAAAACATTCCAAATGCTCCATAGTTGCAATCAAGGGCCTTTTTAAAATTGTATTTTGTTTGTATTTCCATCATAGCACACAATACAATGTGCTTAATACTATAATTATTTTTGAGACTACGCACCTACATTGTGAACTGCCTTTGAAAAAAGGTTATCTTAATCAACACCTCCTCATGTCAGAAGAAACTATATTTGTTGGTCTGTTACGTATCAGTCTTTACATTACTCATTGTCATGATTTGCTAAATATATCTGGTTCTCTACCCTTCCAGGTACGTGGTGGGACTACCTTTCCTAGTCCCTTTGTGGTTGGATGGGACTAGTGACTGGTTCTAGTAAATGGGCTGTGACTGGAAGTGACACGTGTCACTGCCTGGTCGGAACATTTAGTGGCTGATGGAGGACACTCCAGGGTCTCTTTTCCCCATCTTGGTGACTGGCAATGTTTACCATAGTGACTATTCCATCAGCTTGTTCCCCAAAGGAATTATGACAAACAGAGCATCCATAATCAGTGGTAGACAAAACAGCAGAGGTAAGAAATAAAACTGTTATTTGAAGTCATTCATATTTAGGGTTGTTTGTCACTGCAGAACACCCTAAGCTGATGGATAACAGTGCCAAGCTAAATGTTTTCACATATATTACATTAGTTGATGTTCATTATAACCTATAGTTATGACAGATACAAGCAGTTTTCTATAAATGAGGTTTTGAAAAATAAAGAATTTTCTGAAGGTCAAGTAGATTTATGCATTCTTTCATTCGACAAGTATTTACTGAGCACTGCTCTGTGCCAGGTAATGTTCTAAGCAGTCAAGATACTATAGAGAACAAAAGGAAATAGGTCCTTGCTCTAGGAGTTTACATTCTAGTGGAAAGCGACAGAGGAAAAAAATCGCTATTATTATAGTTTTAAGTGATTATCATTACATTAATATATTATTTATTCAGAAAAATTCTAGATTGTGATAAGTAATATTCACAGAATTAAAATCAGGTGGTATGACAGAAAAAAACAATGGGTGGCTATTCATATTGATCAGGAAAAGCCTCTCTGAGTTGATCATTTTTAGGCTGAAGTCTTAATGACAATAAAGAGCCCACTATACAGATATCAAGAGGAAAAGACTTCCAAGAAGGGGCAACAGCTCGTGCAAAGGTCTTAATGCAGAAAAAAGCTTGTTAAATGGGATAAAAGACAAAAGTCAGGGTGACCACCTCATAATGGACAAGAAGGAGTGGTGGCTGGGGAACCTGTGGCCTCAAGGCCACATGGGGCCCTCCAGATCCCCAAGTGTGTTCTCTTAACCAAATCCAAACATCACAGAACACCTTTATTAAAAGGATTTTTTCTGTAAAATTTGGATTCAGTCAAAAGTCATAATGATTTTTGTTTTAAAAAAAATTGCTCTGGCTTCTATGTGAAGAAAGGGTCATAGTGGAACAAGACTGGAGCAGAAAGTCCAGCGTGGTTGCCATGGTTGAGTTTGCTCGGATGGTAACGGAGGATGTGGACAGAAGAGTACAGACTTAGGACAGGGTGTGGAGGGTAACATCAACAAGACAGGTGCATGGACTGAGAGTGGAGGGGTGGTCAAGTGTAACCCCTAGGGAGAGAAAGAAAATATCCCCAGATTTTTGGCTTGGAAAACTGGGTAGATGGTTCTTTCATTAGCTGGGATGGGGAAAAGTGAAAGAGGAGGAGGTTTGCAGAAGTGGAAGGAAATCAAGGGTTCTGTGTTCTACATGTTAAGTATGAAATGCTTATTAAACATCTACATGTAGATGTCATGTTGAATATATGATTCAGAAGCTCAGGAGAAAGACTAGAATTGGAGACAGAAGTTTAGTTATATAGACACAGAGATGCTGTCAAAGTCCTAAGATTGATGAAAGCATCTAAAAAGAATCTATAGGTAAACAGGAAGGGGGTACAGGGCAGAGCCCTAGGGCATTCTGACCTTTAAAATGCCAGCAGCAGCAGAACTGCTAAGGACACTGGGCAGGGGTGGCCAGTGACATAGAAAGAAAACCAAAGTTCACCAAAGCCAGGAAAAGAATGTGTTTCAAAGAGGAAGGTGTGGTCAGCTCCCCTAAATGCTGCTGAGATAAGAACATTGCATTTAGCAAAATAGAGTTCATGGGTAACCTCAATAAATGTAGTCTCTGCAGAATGGTGAGGAGATGAGGAGGGTATGTGAGGTAAGTAAGTATCAGTGAAGACAATAACCACAGACAAATGAAGTTTTGCTGTGAAGAGAAGCAGAAAAATAGGGCAGTAGGCTGGGAGGAATCTGGGATCAAAGGAAGGCTTGTTAAAGAAAAAGATCTTACCTGTTGTATGACCTGTGGAAGTCCAAAGTCCTCATCAAGATTTCTGAAATTCCTGAGAGGAGGCAGTGGTGACAGAAATGCACACACGTGTCTGTATTCGTAAGTGTATGTGGTGGGGAGGACAGCAGAAGGCATAGGAATGGTTACTCTGTAATGGTTCCTTCTACCTCTCTGGCCTCAACATCCCATACACACATACCATTTCTATTGTTCGCCATGTTAACTTACATTCTATTTGGGGGGCCCGGGGGTGGTTCTCACTAGGCATTCAGGATGGGGAGACTTTACCAAAGATTTGAGGGTCACGAGGAAAATTCATATTACTTACTGCATAGCAAAACAATGGAAAAGCCTCACATTAAATATTCCTTCTCTTAAAATTCCTTTTAGCTGTCCTCCCACTGGGTGGTTTTCACCCATCCTCCTTCCTCCACAGCACCCAGGCTTCTCCCCGCTGGCTGGTTTCTCCCTTCCTTTTTATTCTTCCCTCTTTTGTTCTTTCTGTCTTTTGTGTTCCCTCTGAGGCAAAATACATGAAAACAAAACAAAATAAAAAGTGTGTGTGTGTTACATAGATTTTTTTTCCTGAAGAGCTATTTACTCTTTTTTGTGGGGGGGAGGGGTGCTTGGGTTCCCACTGATACCCCATACCCTTCCTTGCCTTTTATTCCAAACAACACAGCTCCCTTTCTAAAAGTAATTCTGGAGCCAGTTCTTAAGAAAACACATTTTTCATCTTGTTCCATATCTACACCACCAGGCAGAGCACCTGTCCTTAATAAGCATTCCACAAGCACCAGCTCTTACCTTCCTTCCTCAGTGAGGACATGAGACCAGAGGCAAGCATTCTGATAGAATTTCAACAAGGCCTTACACGCAGCAGGGCCTTAATTAAGGTTTATTGACTTGCTTAATGTGGTGCCCTAGTGCTGGGAGGATATTCACTGGCTTATTTTAATCTTAGGGTTAAAATAAGTTAACAGCTGAATTTACTATTAAGAACAGGGTGACAGTCACCTAAAATTTCACAGCTTTTTAGATTGTGTTTGTTTATAGGCCTAAAAGAGTTTTGACTCTTTAAAATATTTAGATCCCAGCATGCTATGTTTGTGCAATCTGTCTCCTGTTTTCCTGAGAATTTTAATTATATATGTAAAAGATGTATACATGAGATTTGGCCTTGTGTGATCCTCAGAATCCTGCACCAATCTGCTCTCCAGCCACTGAGCTGAAGAATGGTGACTTAAAAATATCCAACAATCAATGGCAAAGAAATTTGGACATACTAACACGTCTCCCTAACTTCTGCAACTTTTTGCACTTCTGAAAAAGTCATTCAGAAAAAAATACATTAAGAAAAGAGTGGCATTACATTCGGAATTAAGAATGAAGTTTTTGTATGCCAATGTCATTAGGACAAAGAGAAAGATTCAGGAGTCAGGGAAAGGTACAACATGACTGATATCTTGGGCCCCACTGGCCTTTTTATTATAGGTTGCAGATTGGGCATTTAACCACATTTGATCCAAGAGAAGAAAGACCTAGAATCTTTTCCCACCCTTAGCCAATTTACTGTTCAGGTCTCTATGTACATGATTGGAAATATATTGGAACCCCAAAACAAATGCCCTGCAAAACCAGCACTGCTCACACAGAGGCAGGGACCACTTTAGTGCTGAGCCTAGTGATAAATAGGGAGAGGAGGTAGAAAATTTACAATAAGCATATATTAATCAAAATAGTCTTGACTGGCTCCCATATGTTCAACCCTTGACCACCAAGTACTCTGTCCCTCCTTTAAATCTAATCCTAGTCTTTCCCAATGGAAACAAAATACATTTTCTTACCTATAAAAACATTTAATCCTGATGGAAGGAAAATAGTTTGATACTTTCTATTTTTAGAACTGATATATCCAAGTCTTTCAGTGTTACTATAGGCAACTGGGTTTTCAATTTCAAACCACACACACCATGCATGCATGTGCACACACAGGCAGAAATACTAGGAGAAAAAATATAGTTATGCAGATACATTTTTTAATTATTGCTTTTTTCTTAAAAGGTGAGGGTGAAATAATGAAAGAGAAGAACAATTTTGGTAGAAATAGTACTTTGTGCACTAGGAGATAAATGTAATGACACAAATATGGTGCAGAGAATGGATGAATCAGAAAAACAACATTGCTTCTTTTTTTATTTCAGAATATTATAGGTACAAATGTTTTGGTTACATGGATTGCTTTTGTACTGCTTGAGAAAAAGTTGTAAGTGTGCCCATCATCCAGACAGTGTACACTGTACCTGTGAAATCACCTATCCCCACCTCTTCTCTCCCACCTACTTGATTGCTGTTGTTTTACTTCCATCTGTGCACATGAGCACTCTTCGGTTAGTTCCAATTTAATAGTGAGTACATGTGGTGTTTGTTTTCAGGGGTTTGTGATGCCCCCGATATAACCGAGTCCCTGGGCAGTGTACATTGCAAGAGATGGGAGAGACAAAGACACGGACACAAAAGGTAAGGTGAAAGGGTGTGGGGAAGTCAGGGGACAACCAGCATTTCCGTGAGCCAGGTGGTACTGATTGAAGTCCAGCACCTGCTTTTATTCTCTTTTTCATACTATAAATTACAATAATTTCATGTGAAAAGGTCATGGGTTACAATGTGTAGAAGTTTCAAGGCTCCCCTAAAAGTCACAAGATGCCTTAGCTAATTATTCTTTTATCTATAGAACCAGGAACACATAGTTCATTACTAAGCACAACTGTGCCTTAAGGTATGTATAGATAGTATCTCTGAACTCAGCAACTGTGGTTCATTCGATTGAGGAACAAAGAGATTAGTACTTCTTACTGGGAGGTTAGCTTTCCATTAACTGAGGTGTTCTACTGAAAAGGGGGAGGGAAGGAACTTAACCTGATGTTTTTAAGAATTGGAGCCTGACGTCCCTTCTCCCAGGCTGACATTTTGCAATCTTCCTTTACAGCCGTGGGTGGCTTTCATGTCAAGCTGCTCCATGGCTTTTTAGGCATGAGGACCCTCAGGCTTTAAGGTGGGAGTCTGCTTTGCTATACTCCCAGATCACTGGGATGTCCCCCAACTAGGCAGTTAACTTCTGCCCTGATCTCCGGCTCCTGCTCAGGTAGCATTCCTTCACCTCCTCTCCTCCCACGGTCTCAGATATTGGGGCCCTAAGCCCCAGTGGTCTTATTCCCATCAGTTGGTTTTTCCATTCTTGTGATACTTTACTTAGGAGAATGGTCTCCAGTTCCATCCAGATTGTTACAAAGGTATTAATTCATTTTTTAATGTCTGAGTATTACTTCATGATATGCATATACCACACTTTATTAATCCACCCATGAATTGATGGGCACTTGGGATATCTCTCTAAATTCACTAAATCACTCACTAAAATTAATGCAAGGTGGACAACAGACTTAAACCTAACACATGAAACCGTAAGAATTCTAGAAGAAAATGTTGGGAAAAAACTCTTCTAGATATCAGCCTAGGCAAAGAATTTATGAAGAAGACCCCAATGGCAATCACAGCAACAAAAATAAATAAATGGGACTTGATTAAGTTTAAAAAGCTTTTTCACAGCCAAGGAAACAATCCACAAAGTGAATAGCCAACCTACAGAATGGGAGAAAATATTCACATGCAATACAACCGATAAAGAGCTAATAACCAAGTCTACAAAGAACTCAAGCAAATCAATAAGAAAAAATCAAACAATCCCATTAAAAAGTTGGCAAAAGACATGAACATTGCTTCTTAATGCTCACCTGTACAAGAGAAGTCATCCACGCGAATGTATCCTGGGACACAGTCACAGCGATATAACCCAGGCAGGTTGACACACACAGTATTGGCATGACAGTAATGCATCTTAGCGGCACACTCATCAATATCTGAAGGAGAAAAAAATAACCCAATATCAAGGTTAGTCAAATAATGGAACCAGAGTGTAATCATCTTTCAATGAAACTACAAAAAGTGAATGTCCATTGAAGTCAAGAGGAAAAGCAACATGCAATGAACACAAAAGCTTAAGTGCAAATTCAGCTGGTGCTTTAGATCCCATCCTGAGCTGAAAGTATTTCTAGAAACATGCATGGTGAGACACAACAATTAAGGATCCAAGAAGTATGAAGACTGAATCTACTGCTATTAATTTCTTATTGAGGAAGATACTCTATTAAAATATCCAAAATCAAAGAGGTCTGTGTCCACTGAGTTGATACCAATTAATATTTATTAGGTGTCCACTGTACATGGTACAGCTTTTATCAGCGATATCAAGAGAATCCAGCCCCTCACTGCTTGTGTGTCTTACTAAGACATGCTTTAATCCATCTGGTACAAAATGATGGTGTGACCAGTTTCTCCCATGCTGTACTGTGAATACAAACAACAGCTGTCGTCTGATGTAAATTAATGTTTTTCATCTCTTGACCTGGGGATTTATCCCATGTGATAGAATAATGAGCTAATTCAACAACAGCTATTATTCTCTTTGGGATGGAGGTCAGAGTATTGCCTGCTTTCTCATAAAAGTTTGTGATAGGGATTAAAATAAGCTATAACTGTAAATACAGAGTTTGGTCTTTTCTGCAGATTACTTCCAAAAGTGGATTTATATTCTTTTTACTCAGACTGCTTACATGTGATGATTATAGAGAGAGGGACATGAGTACAGCATGGGAATCCTACATAGAAAATGTGAGCTCTAGTTCTGCTTCTGCTAGTTCATAGCCTCTGACTTGCTTTTAACTACTCTGGGTCCCAGTATCTGCATCAGTTTTTCCTAAGGGTCAGTTCTGAACCTAATGCTTTCTATCTTTAAAGGCGTTATCTAATTTAATCCACATGCAATTCCATGAGCAAAATACAAACACTACTCCCATTTTATAGTCTAGAAAATTGAGGCGTAGAGAAGTTAAATATCTGGTATAAAGTCATGCCTGGGACTTGAACTCAGAAGTCAATCTCTTATTCACTATGATTTACTTCATGAAAGCACCTTGAAAATGATAATTTGTCAGATACAGTGTTTCTATTAAGATAATCACTGAAGTCCTAATATTCATAATGTACAGAAACTATTTTTAAAAGAAAAGCAGATTCATTTAATTCCTAATACCCTGAAATAACATCACATTCTTTCCAGTGCCAAAGATCTGACAGCCTATAAATAAAAGTTATTGTGGGGTAATTGATGTCTTAGAAGGAGATCTGCAGATAGTAAGAGTTTCATACCTATGAAACAGGAACAAAACACCAAAAGTTGATAAAATAACTCAGGCAATCAACAACTTCCTGCATGCCAGTCTCCATCTCAGAGGTTGCCTTGTGGGGAATCCCATCGGCAGAAGAATTGTGAAGAAAGCAAGAAAATATTACAATGAGGACACTAGAACACATGAGCTGGAAAAGTCGGAGGAGGAATCAAAAAGTAGTGTGCTTGACAGTAAGATTGTGGAAATAATTTAGTTATTACTGATTATGTATAGTCTTTGGCATGACTATGATAGGGTGGAAAAATAGACCACTGCAAGTGAGAAGCTGGGAACACACAAGGAAGCCAGGTATTAGAGGGGGTGGCTACCATTAGTGTTGTTTATAAAATATTACCAGTTTTCCTCCTTTGGGGAACATAACACAATGGTATTTCCCTATCCTCACGAATTTAAGCATGCCTTAAGCTTATTTCACAGCTGAGCATGAAATCTGAGTGGAAGCATATCACATCCAGGTAGAACGATTAAGAGCCCGCGTCTGGCTTACCGCATCTTCTTGTTCCTGACTTGGAGATCATGAAAGCATAGAGCTGGAGACCCTATCAGCCTGTGTCCCTGAGAGAGGAGCAAATCACCAGATAAGCACGATGAACGTGTTGCCTGAGTTAGAAATATGCCTTTGTTGATTTAAGCCATTGAGCTTCTCCTGATTGGTGCAGAAACAGTCTGTGAAAGGCATCTCCAAGAAGGATATGAGTAAGTTGCATTTTGAAAGATGAACAAGAATTCATCAGGCAGAGAAGGAAGGTGGGGAAACAGAAGGGAGACTATAAAGTTTTTGTCTCTGTGGAGTTAGAAAGGAAGAGAATCATTGAGTCATGTACATTCTAAGAACGTTAGTTAGCCCTCTACTAATCCCTGAGCTAGAGGGATGAACAAAATGCCACAGGGACCTCACAGACTGGTAAGACAGTGAGCGAAATGTGTCATAAATTCTATCAAGGATGTGAGGACTTTTACCAAGGGGATTTGACCTACTCTGAGAGGGTCAGAGAAGGACTCTCTATGGAAGTGATGTTTCACCTAAGACATGAAATAGAAGTGAAACAGGAAAAGGGAAAAGGAATAACCTGCCAGACAGAAAAGAGTGTTTGAGAAGACCCGGTTAACAGTAAGGAGCTTTGCCTATTTGAAATGACACTGGGAAGATAAGCTCGGGCCAGAGCCTGCTGGGCTTTGTAGGCCATGTGAGGGAACTTGGACTTTAATCAGGGTAGTAGCACAATCCAATTTCTGTTTTTAAAATATCACTCCAGCTGTAGTGAAGAGAATTGATTGGAGCAGGGTACACTGAAGGCTAAATCATGTCGGTATTTTACTCACAGAGATGCAGCCACACTGAACTCCATCTCACTCTGCTGGGATGCCCAGACATTCTTTAAGATGAGAAACTAGTCAGGACTTGCCTTAGAGGTAATTTAGTCTCCAGCCCATGGGCCACAGCTGCCAACCAGGCTGCTGACTGCAATGAATGTTTTCCTGTCACGGACCCTTGTCATCTCCTCCCAGAGAAAACTCCTGGCTCATTTCCCTTAGGCCATCACATAACTGCAGAGAGGCCTATGCCTTATCTAGATTTGGAGGAGTTACTTGGCTATAACAAGCTTATTTGAATTCAAACCAGCCAAGCTAGGTCCTTGTTCCATAGGATTCTAAGGCTCTGAATAAAAATATTTTCAAAAATCAGACAAGAGGATGGTTAGAAAACCCCAGTAATAATTTCTTACATAGATTTAACTCAACCCTTGCTTTCTACAAGTCATTGGGACTCCATGGCCATATATCCCTGCTGTTCTGCTGACATGTTTTTAAGTAGCTTTTGTTTTCAGTTCATAATACTGGTAATTTCAGCTCTTGCACATCTAATAATTTCCTGGTATCAGTCCAGAAAAAGAGAGCACCAAAATAAAGCTGAAAAGTTAACAAATGTACCATAAAATTAAATTGTCACAATCTTATCTTTATTGCTTATCCTTCATCGTGCAACGACCAGATAGAAAAACTACCTTGTGGTATAAATGGTGGGGAGGAGAGAAAGAAAGCAAAGTGGAATCCACCCAGCTGAGTATCTGGAGACAAGATGATGGAAGAAAGCAAGGAATTGGCAACTTCCACATTTCAGGAAGGGAACAAGGAAGGGCAATGGCAATGTATTTGCCAAAAGAAAGATTGCCTCTCTGTCGTCAAGGAAAGACACAACCCAGCAGATGGTCAATAGGACTCAAAAGTGTTTCAAAAGCAAATCTGATTATAAAGAGAATCAGAACAGAATGAACATCTTCAGAGAGCTGGGATAGCCAAAGAAAACGATCTTGAGAAATAGCAAACAACTGAGATTTTTAAAATGAGCCTAGGAAAAATGCTGCTTTTTGTTCACAAACAAAAGGCTCTAAAAGGTAATGAATAATTATGAAACAAAAAACATAACTCCCTAATGAAAGAATGAACCTACATTCAAAAAGAGAAATTGAGTGGGCCCAAAGCAAGGAGGATTCTAACAACAGGCCTGAAATGTGTCTGACCCTTGCTCAGGTGGTGATGGTGCTCTGCCTGAGCAGTCTTGAGCAATGGTGGCATTCATAAATGCCAGGCTCTTGAGCAATGGTGACATTCACAAAAGCCAGGCTCTTGAGAAATGGTGGCGTTCACAAAAGAAAGCCAGGCGACTAAAAGAGCTAAGCCTGCGGCTGAACCTCAAGGTGGAAGCTGAATACATACAAGTCCAGGCTCCAACTAAAAATGTCAATCACTCCAGAAAGCTTTTTTAGGAAGAACCACAGTTAACTTGACATCTCCTGGAAGGATTAATGGATTTTTTAAAAGCACATTGTTAGGCCAGGCTGATACCAAAATGTGTAAGCGACTTAATAGTACATATCTCACAAGGGAAAATGAGGAACAGCCCCTGGCGCCTGGTAAATCCCAATAAATGTCTTTTGTTTTTACATGTCAGACACTATGCTAGTACTCTACATGGAGCATCTCATCATTCCATTTATTCTTCTTGACTACTCTAGGAAGTCAGTATCTCCATGTCATGGTGAGGAAACTGAGGCTCGGAGATTATTATGTAACTAGTCCAAGCACAAAAACCTAGATTTGAATCCAAACAATATGACTCAAGACAAAGTTGGCATTGTTTTCACCATGACAGTTCTAACACTCAATACTATTTTGATGCAACAATTATGTAGATACAGCTTATGATTATGATCATGTTAGATACGTGGCGATGTGTATTCAATGTCCATGTGCAATGGCACTCATAACATTTGTTCTGGTATTACACTCTCTGTGAAAATGGCAATGGTGCCCCATGTGCCACTGCTTCCTTGGCATTGTTAAATCAAACCCGAACACTTTCACACTTTAGGCTCCAGTGATCCAAGGCCCCAAAACAGGCAGTTCCCAGCTGCAACCCACAGATTGATATAGCCGCTACTCAAATTGCTTAAGACTATCGAGTGCCTCTTGTAGAATTAAAAAGTAGTAACAAAAAGGCCTACAAGTTTTTTTTTTTATTAAATATTGTTAGAAAATCATCTATACACCGCATTGTATATATCAGCTCGAGTATAATGGGGCTTAACTTGTGATTCATTCATATAAATTGCTTGTCGCCTTTGAAATATTAGACCTCATCTTCCTGTGGTCTTTTGAGGTAATAAAAATACATGATTTATATCCCTCCCTAGGATTGTGCAGTAGTTTGTTTTTGTTTTAAAAGGTATACTTATGGACTTGAAAATGAAACTTGATGTGGTGTAATGATTCTTCATATATCACCAGCGTCCATCTGCATAAGAGTTCAGAACAAACACAGACATGAATTTGGCATCATTGTCATTAAAGCATAGGGCAGGATCTGGGTAGCAAGCAGAAGCAGATGCAAGGACTTCTCTTAATAAAATGATGTGATCTACTCAGACTTATTAAATAAAAATTTCCTAGAAAAAGACAACCCAGGGAGTTTTAAACATAGCAGGGAGAAAAGAAAAGTCATGTCCTACTCCCTGTATAAGTTAAAAAAAACAAACAAAAACAGAGTGGGGAAAAAAGCCTGATACCTGTGGAGACCATACTCTGTGCCAAGTACTGTGCATGTCTCTTCTCATCACTCCTAACCATCCCATGGACTGACACAGATATTGCATGCAGAGTTTCAATCAAGGTTTGTGTGACTCCAAAGAGCATGCTTGTTCCACTCTGACTGTTGGACCAAGAACACTAGATTGACAATTAAGATTCAAGTTCTATTCCTGCTCTTTCTATTAGCTAACAGTGGTATTAGAAAAGTCACTTTTTTTCTCTTGACCTTGGTTTTCCTCTTTATAAAATGAGGGAATTCAGAGAGGGGGCAAAGCAAGATGGCTGAATAGAAACCTCCAGTGATCATCCCTCCACACGAACACCAAATGCAACAACTATCCACACAAGCAAGAACCAGAAATCAGGTGAGCAATGATATTACCTGCTTTTTACATGGTATTAAGGAAAGAGGCACCGAAGAGGGCAGAAAAGACAATCTTGCATTACCTACACCACCCCTCCTTCATCAGCAGCGCTGCCCCAGCACGCCACGTGGAGAGAATCTGTGTTCCCAGGGGAAGGAAAGTGAGGTAATTGTGGTGCTTTGCACTAGAACTCAGGGCCACCCTGGCACAGAGGAACACAGCACAGGACACAATTCTGCCAGTGCCCATAGAGAGAACATTCAGAACAGCCTGGCCAGGGGGAAATCCTCTGCTCCGACACCTGAGTTCCAGCCCCACCACCAATGGACAAAAAGCAGCCTGGGGCCTTGACTAAATTCATGAGGCAGTCAGATCCTAAAGCCACAGTCCCTGGGAAATTTCTGTGGCTATGCTGGCTCAGAGCCAGTGAACTTAGAGTGCACATGACTCAGCTGCCATAGCCAAGCCAATGCCTGTGTCACCTGTCCCCAAACTACAGGCACTGTGGCTCAAGGATAGACTTCTTCCACTTGGGAAAAGGAAAGGAAAGAGCTCAGAGGACTTTGCATTGCAACTTGTGTACCAGCTCAGCCACAGTAAAATAAAATACCAAGTAGACTCCTGAAGCCCCTGAGTCCAGGCATTAGTTCCTGAGTGGCATTTCTGGATCCACCCTGGGCCAGAAGGAAACATGCTGCCCTAAAGGGAAGGACTCAGTCCAGCAGGATTCACCACCTGCTGACCAAAGAGCCCTGGGCTTGAAGTAAACATCAGAGGTAGCCAGACAATGGGCTTTGGGTGAGACTGGGCTGGCTTCAGGAGTGACCTGGCACTGGTAGCCAGAAATGGAGTGTCCACATCACTCCTTCCCCAACTCCAGCAGCCTAGCAAAGAGAGTGAGGGGATACTGAGAGAGTTTTCTGGTAATCCAGGGAATTCTCTCATATCTTACCCAAATCCAGTAAGGCAGTACCAACAGGAGTCTGCAAAAGTCACAGCATTACTGGGCTTAGGGTACACCCAGTGCTGATATGTCTGCAGTAACCAAATACTTACATCACAACATCCAATTCCCTTTGAATATCTAGAAAGCATTCTCAAGAAGGACAGGTTCAAATAAGCCTAGACTACAGATTAAAATAAATACCTAATTCTTCAATGCCCAGATATTGATGAACATCCACAAGCACCAAGAACACCCAGGAAAACATGACCTCACCAAATGAACTAAATAAGGTACCAGTGACCAATCCTGGAGTGACAGACATAGGTGACATTTAAGACAAAAAGTTCAAAATAGCTCTCCTGGAGAAGTTCAACAGAACTTCAAGACAACACCAAGAGGGAAATCAGAAGCCTATCAGAGAAATTTTAAAAAGAGATTGAAATAATAACAAAGCAGAAATTGTTGAGCTTAAGAATTCAACTGGCAAATTGAGAAATGTGTCAGAGTCTCTCAACAGCAGAATTGACCAAGTAGAAGAGAGAATTAGTGAGCTTGAAGATAGGTTATTTGAAAAATACACAATTTGCTCTTTTTGCTTAAGATTGCTTTTGCTATACAGGGTCTTCTCTGGTTCCATACAAAGCGTAGAATTATTTTTTCTAGATCTGTGAAAAATGATGTTGGTATTTTAATAGGGATTGCATTGAACCTGTAGATCACTTTGGGTAGTATAGACATTTTAACAATGTTGATTCTGCTGTCAGAAGAGAAAAAAGAATACAAAAGAATGAAGCACACCTACAAGATCTAAAACATAGCTTCAAAGGGCAAATCTATGAGTTACTGGCCTTAAAGAAGAGGTAGAGGGAAAGAGAATCAGATGGAAAGTTTATTCAAAGAAATAATAAGAGAATTTTTCCACCCAAAGACTATTAGAGCTGATAAACAAGTTCAGTAAAGCTGCAAGATACAAAATCAACATGAAAATTCAGTAGCATTTCTATAGGCCTACAGTAAACAGTAATCTCATTTATAACAGCTCGAATAAAATACCTAGGAATTATTAATAACTTAACCAAAGAAGTAAAAGATCTTTATAATGGAAGCTGTAAAGCAATGATGAAAGAAGTTGAATAGGACACAAAAAAATGGAAAGATATTCCACGTTCATGGTTTGGAAGAATCAATATCGTTAAAATGTCCATACTACCCAATGCAACCTACAGATTCAGTGCAATCGCCATCAGAATACCATGAAATTCTTCACAGAAATATAAAAAATAATCCAAAATTTATATGGAACCACAAAAGACTGAGAATAGCCAAAGCCATTCTGAGCAGAAAGAACAAAACTAGAGGAATCATATTACCTGACTTCAAATTATAGTACAGAGCTGTAGTAAGCAAAGCAGCATGTACTGGGATAAAAACACATAGATCAATGGAACAGAACAGAGAACTCAGAAATAAATCCGCACATCGATAGTGAACTTATCTTCAACAAAGTTGCCAAGAACATATGGTGGGGAAAGGACAGTCTCTTCAATAAATGTGCTGGGAAAACTGTATTTCCACATGCAGAAGAATGAAACTAGACCCTTATCTCTCACCACATACAAAAATCAAATAAAAATGGAGTAAAGACTTAAATCTAAGACCTGAAACTGCAAAACTACTAAAATAAAACATTGGGGAAACACTTCAGGACATTGGTCTGGGCAAGGACTTCTTGAACAACATCCAAAAAAACTGGACAAATGATATCAAATCAAGCTAAAAAGCTACTGCACAGCCCAGAAAATAATCAAAAAAGTGAATAGACAACCCACAGAATGGGAGAAAATACTACCACCTGTCTGACAAGGGATTAATAATCAGAATATATAAGAAGCTGCGACAACTTGATAGGAAAAAATCAAGTAATCATCCAATTAAAAAATGAGCAAAGGATCTGAGGAGACATTTCTCAAAAGATACACAAATGGCCAACAGGTACACGAAAAAATACTCATCATTAGTCATCAGAGAAATGCAAATCACAACTGCAATGAGATATCATCTCACCCCAGTTAAAATGGCTTTTATCAAAAAAGACAGGCAATAACAAATGCTGACTAAGATGTGGAGGAAGGGGAATCCTCATACACTGTTGGCGGGAATGTAAATTAATGCAACCACTATGGAGAACAGGGTGGAATTTCCTCAAAAAACTCAAACATAGAATTGCCATATGACCCAGCAATTCCACTGCTGGATATATATCAAAAGAATGGGAAATCAGTATATCAAAAAGTTATGAATATCTGTACTACCATGTTTATTGCTGAACTATTCATAATAGCCAAGATATGGATCAACCTTAGTCCATCAACAGGTAAATGAATAAAGAAATTGTAGTACATATACACAATGGAATATTATATAGCCACCAAAAAGAATGAGATCCTGCCATTTGCAACAACACGGTTGGGCCTGGAGAACATTACGTTAAGTGCAATAAACCAAACACAGACAGACAAATATTGCATGTTCTCACTCATATGTGACAGCTAAAACCAACTGATCTCATGGAGACAGAGAGTAGAATGATGGTTACCAGAGGCTGCAAAGAGTAGCAGGGTGGAGGCGTTAAAGTAGGGATGGTTAATGAGTGCAAAAATAGGGTTAGATAGATCCAATGAACAATTTTTGATGGCAAAACAAAGTAACTATAATCAATAGCAAGTTAGGGTATACTTTAATAAAAGTAACTAAATGAGTGGAATTGGGATATTCCTAACTCAAAGAAATGATAAATGCCTAAGGTGACGGGCACCCCAATTACTCTGATTTAATTCACATTGTATGCCTGTATCAATATATCACATGTACCTATAAAGATATACAACTATTATGCATCCATAATAATCACAAAAATTTTTTAAAACACAAATAAAAAATGTATTAGCACTAAAGAAAATGAGGGAATTCGACCAAAGAGCTTTTAAAGACCCACTGGTTCTAAAGTTCTTGACACATTCATATCTTTTTGTCCACTCATAAAAGCCTGCCTCTGGAGCAGTTTCTCCTCAGCTGCCCCTCTCTTTGCAGGGGGAACTTGCAGGTGTTCCAGATGTCTTTCCCAAGACACAGGTTCTGGAAACTACTATTATGATCACCTGAGCCCTCTCACTGCTCCTTGATACCTATGTCAACTGAGTCGGCATCTCCCCTGAAAACTAAGAGCAGCTAGGATAAGCAAACAGACATCCACACAAAAGCACTGCTCTGGGAAAGTTCTCCATGGAATGGTAAGATAAGTTGAAGAGCATTTTTTCCAGACTTTAATCTACGGGGGAGATCATGAACTATAAAAGCAGAGTAGTGGTAGCCAATTGTTTAGTATATGAGAACTATGAATACTTTCATCTGTGTCATACTGGATACTTTTAAAAGTTTGGGCCTATATAATCTTCTATTTGAATTTATAAAAATTCAGTGGTGTTTTAGGGCAGTGAAAATACTCTGCATGATGCTATAATGATGAATACATGTCATCATTCATTTGTCCAAACCCACAGAAAGTACAACACCAAGAGTGATCCCTACTGTAAACTATGGACTTTGGATGTTAACGATACAGCAATGTAGGTTCATCAATTGTAACAAATGTATCATCCTGGTGAGGCATGTTTATAATGGATAATGCATGTATAGGGGCAGGGGGTATATGGGCAATCTCTGTGCTTTAAATTTTGCTGTGAAACTAGAATTGTTCTGAAAAATAAAGGCTTTAAAAAAATTTTAAATAGTGAGGCAGACAAGATATCGATGATTATTTCCTTTTTTAGATGAGAAAATAAAGGCCCAAAGAGAAATTCTGACTTGCCCAAAAGTAGACAGAGAATCATCACACTGGGAACAGAACCAAGGTCTTCTAATTCTGGAATTAGTGCTTTATCTAATGTTCTATGTATTTCTATAATTACAGTTTTCTTCCTAAAGAAAGGGGAGAAAAATCAAATGCCTATGGAATCTAGGAATATAAACCAAATGCCTACAGAAACCAGGAAAAAAAAAATATATACATGTAAAATACATCCCTTCCACAAAAATAAGGTGTTTTTTTTTTCTTTATTTTTCTTAAAACATAAACCTAGTGCTCTCTCTTTACGCCCCCCCCACCCCCACTTTCATCTATCTCATTTTCCTATTCCAAGAGCAAAGAAATGGCTTTCTCTTATAAGGAAAGAAGCAGAGCAAAGTGAAGAGATAATGATAAATAAAACAACCTAGGGAGGCACCAATATAACTACTATGGACTGAATTTTGTCCCACCAAAATGTTTATGTTGAAGCCCTACCCCCAGTCAGCTCGGCAGCCTGAGCTAACATGATAATACTCAATTTTCATATCATCTTCTAAAATGTGTGTTAAGCAAATGTGTTGCCAACCAGATCAAATATTCTTCAACTAAAAATTCAAATGACCTTTTGGTCATCCCATGTATGGTAAAGAAGTCTTCTTACACAATGTTAAATACATCATAGGGTACAAGTTAGATTGCAGGATTGCTGACATTTCTAAAGTATTTTCCATATATAGCTATGTCATATATTTGGAAATTCATGCTTAGATGGTTTTTCTTTGTTGGGCTTTATTTCAGGATCAAACACTGTCACATAAAGTAACACATCTTCTTGTGCCACTTGGAATCACAGCATATCAATTTCTAGCTGATGCTGGAAAAGCATCTTAAGGCACCACTTCATAACTTTCTTCCCAACCTGGTATTTCTGACTTTTGAGAGTGTCCATAAACTGATGCTAAGAGTCTGCAAGGAAAGCAACATGCTGAATGAAGGGTGATTAATTCAATCTTGACTTCAGGCTGTGCCCCGGCCTTTTTGATTCCTTCGTTTTTTGACTTTTCTTTCGGTTTTTGTTCCCACCAAACCCGGCAGGTGTTTCCAAAAGGTCCAAGGTTTCCTCACAACATGTCTGTCAGTTGTACTAATCAAATAACACTCTGGAAATGTAAACATTACAATGGTCTTTTGCCTTCCCTATATTTGGGAAAGGAAATTAATGAAATATTGAGACACCACCAAATCTAGTAATGGTTACAAATGTCAGTAGGATGTGGTCTCTGTTTTCACAAAACCCATACTAGTCCAGCAGAGAGTCAGTCACACAAAGCCGGTAAGCACAATCCAAGTTCTACTAGAGAAAGAAGAGGCTAATTCCAATGAAGGGAATTGGGAAAGGAATCACTCAGAAGATGATATTTTTTTTGAGTCTTGAGCAGGCAAGAAAGATGTCTTCATAAAACGCGATGGCCTTTTTTTTTTAAATTTCAGAATATTACAGGGGTACAATTTGGTTCCATAAATTGCTTTTGTACCATGTTCATCGCCCGGATAGTGTGTGTTGTACAGAGTAGGTGTGATTTTACCCATCTCCAGCCTCCTCCTACCTGCTTGATTTCCAATGAATGTTATTTCCATATGTTCACATAGGTGTTGATTGATTAGTTCCCATTTAATGGTGAGTACATGTGATGTTTGTTTTTCCACTCTTTAGATACTTCACTTAGGAGAATGGTCTCCAGCTCCATTCAGGTTAATATTAATACAAGAGGTATTAGTTCACATTTTTTAAGGCTGAGTAGTGCTCCATGGTATACATGTACCACATTTTGTTAATCCACTCATGTATTGATGGGCACTTGGGTTGTTTCCACATCTTTGCAATTGTGAATTGTGCTGCTATAAACATTCGAGTGCAGACGTCTTTTTTATAGAATGTCTTTTTTTCTTCTGGGTAAATACCCAGTAGTGGGATTGATGGATCAAATGGGAGTTCTACTTTTAGTTCTTTGAGGTATCTTTATATTATTTTCCATAGAGTTTATACTAGTTTACAGTCCCACCAGCAGTGTAAGAGTGTTCCTATCTCTCGGCATCCACACCAACATTTATTGTTTGGGGACTTTTTGATAAAAGTCATTCTCACTGGAGTTAAGTGATATCTCATTGTGGTTTTGATTTGCATTTCCCTGATGATTAGAGATGCTAAGCATTTTTTCATGTTTGTTGGCCATTAGTCTATCTTCTTTTGAAAAGTTTCTGTTCATGTCCTTTGCTCACTTTTTATGGGGTTGTTTGATGTTTTTTTTGTTGATTTGCTTGAGTTCTTTATAGACTCTAGTTATCAGTCCTTTATCGAATGTACAGCATGCAAATATTTTCTCCCATCCTGTAGGTTTTCTATTCGCTCTAATGATTGTTTTCTTGACTATGCAGAAGCTTTTTAATTTGATCAGGCCCCATTTATTTATTTTTATTGTTGCTGTGATTGTTTTGGGAATCTTCTTCATAAATTCTTTGCCTAGGCCAATGTCTGTAAGAGTTTTTCCAACATTTTCTTCTAGAATTCTTATGGTTTCATGCCTTAAGTTTGAGTCTGTTATCCATCGTGATTTGATTTTTGTGAGTGGTAAGAGGTGTAGATCCTGTTTCAGTTTTCTATGTGTGGCTATCCAATCTTTCCAGCACCATTTATTGGTGGCCCCTCTTAATCACTCTGATTCCATTATGAAGTTACTCTTTTGCTTTACAAAGATAAGGAAATGTCAGTCAAGAGTGAATGAGATGGTGAGTATATATGGTGTTTGTTTTTCCATTCTTCGGATACTTCACTTAGGATAATGGTTCCCAGTTCCATCCAAATTTGTTGCAACAGGCATTAATTCATCCTTATTCATGGCTGAGTAGTATTCCAAGGTATACATGTACCATGTTTTGCTAATTCACTCATGAATTGATGGGCACTTGGGCTGATTCCACATCTTTGCAATTGTGAATTGTGCTGTCATGAACAGTCGGGTGTAGGTATCTTTTTGATAAAATGACTTATTTTCCTTTGGGTAAATACCCAGTAGTGGGATTGCTGGATCAAATGGTTAGTTCTTTGAGTAATCTCCATACTGTTTTCCATAGAGTTGTACTAATCTTCAGTCCTACCATAGTAGATAAGTGTTCCTTTCTCTCTATATACAAACCAGCATCTATTGTTTTTGAACTTCTTAATAAAAGCCATTCTAATTAAAGTAAGGTGATATCTCATTGTGGTTTTCATTTGCATCTCCCTGATGATTAGTGACACTGAGCATTTTTTCATCAATAAACACATGTACACAGAGGGAAGTAAAACTCATTGGAAATCAAGCAGGTGGGAGGGGCAAGGAGGGGATGGGCAAAAACCTACCTAAT
>NW_012144744.1:592965-608016 GCF_000956105.1 Propithecus coquereli | reverse complement strand
ATTGTACCATCCAGTGGATTTTTAACTTTTTAAATATAAAATCCTTTCAAATATAATAATAGCTAACATTTGTATAGCACTTTGTAAGTGCCAGGTACTGTCCTATGTTATTTACTCATTGAATCCTCATAATAACCTTTTGAAATAGGTATCGTTTTTTAGCAACCCAAGTCTACAGATAAGGAAACTGAGACATGGAGAGTCTAAGCGACTTGTCCAAGATTGCGCAGCAGGTAAGGGGCAGAGCTGAACCAAAATCCAGGAAGACCTGCCCCCTACGGTGGCGCTCTTAACCTTTACACCATGCATTCTCAACTAGAGTGGTATCACATACAAGGGGGTGAAAAATTGGATCTGAAGGAGGTAGTGGTGGAGGTGGTGGAGGTGGTGGTGGTGGTGGTGGTGGAGGAGGCGGAGGAGGTGATCTTATATATTATAAAAGTCTGTGGTTCTCCAAAGGGCCACAGTGTGTGGACAGACAGTGTATCTGTGGTATTAAAATTTCGTGGGAGAGCAATAAGGGAAAACATATTTAAGAGACTCCTCTGGGCAGTGATAGTGAAAAAAAAGGTTAAGAAACATTGCACTATACTGAACTGTCTCCATTTGAAATAACATTTAACTTGGAAGAACAATATGTAAGATAGAATTAAGCAGAGTGCTATGGTAAGGCCCTATAGGTGTGGTTAGGATGAAGAGGAGAAAGAATAATCCACACTTTGGTTATCGGGAATGCTGCTGCAATGATCACTGGTATGCAAGTATCTGTTCAAGTTCCTGCTTTCGATCTGTTTGCATATATGTTTGCAGATGGAATTGTTGGATGATATGATCATTCTATGTTTTGGTTTTTGAGAAGCCACCAAACTGTTTTCCAGTGTGGTTCCACTATAGATTAGAGGTTTCCAGATGCTGGAGGGAGGAAGGAATGGGAAGTTGTTGCTAATGGGTATAGAGTTTCTGTTTGAGGTGGTGAAAAAGTTTAGAAATAGTGGTGGTTGCACAACATTGTGAATGTAATTAGTGCCACTGAATTGTACACTTAAAAATGGCTAAAATAGCAAATTTTATGTTGTATACATTTTACCACAATTTTTAAAATAATATACTAAAAACCATTGATTTGTACCCTTTAAATGGATGCATTATAGAGTATATGAATTGTATCTCAGTAAAACTGTTTGAAAATAAAAAGGGGACCAATCCCAGGCCTGTATTTTTTCTTTCTCAGGGAAGAAGAAAACAAGTATGCCCCTAAGTAACTAAATGTCATATGCATATAAAAAATAAAAAAAAAAATGACAGATCTCAGTTCAGATTCCAGCTTTGCTACCTATTAGTGTTATTCTGGGAAAGTTAACTAATATTTCTGAACTTGGGTGTCTAGATCTGAGGAACACAGGGTTGTCGTGAAGATTCAGGGAGCTGACGCACAGTGTCTTAGGCCTCAATAAATGTCTTGAGCTGCTGCTTCTCATGTTTTTTTAGCTCAAAGGCAGTCATTCTTGACAGGTTTCTGGGACTTGCTAGCCAGTCTTGGGGATCCAAGCAAAAGCTAGTCTCATCAAGTGAATGTCCTGACTCTACCACTGAGCCAGTCAATGCCCCTGGACTTGTCCTTTCACAAGAAGAGACTAGAAAGTCATTCTCGCCCTCCTCACCCTGCAGCTTCTCCCTGCCACACACATACACCCCCCGACAGCAGAGCTGCCACCTCCTGCTGAAGCAAACTGGTTTTTCTTTTCCCCTACCTGAGACCAGCTGCTGGACTATACAATGGCATGGCAGTTGATCTGTTTGGTGTGTGTATGCTGTGTGATGTTTTTGCCCAATAAATTGTAAAAGAAATCCAAGTTCCTAAGTTAAAAAGAACTCAGAATTTATGCCTTTTCAGTGGAAACCTTCTTTAGGAGTGGCAAAATAAAAGAGTCTTAAATAAATAAAAGTCTCATAACAAATATGAATTGATCTTCCTACCTTAGGTAAATGAACCAAATTTTGGGAAAAATAAATTTAAAACATCCATGATACAACAATAAATAATATTATAATAACATTTCCTGAAATTTTCAAAAATGCTGAGATTCCTCTTTTAGGTATTTCTTGAGGCCTAATTCAGAGACATACCTGATGGTTGCAAACAAATTTTAGAATTTTATAATACATCCCCTACTATACACACACACATAGAAGAGAAAGAAAGAAGAGGGGGAGTGGAGAATGAATTTGGAGATATTTATCATTAAATGCTGATCTAAAAAATTTTACTGGGGGAAAATCATGGAGGAAGAACATGGAGCCAGAGTTCAATCAATGACAGCCTCCTCCTACTCACACATCTATGCCCAGGTAGCACCTGCTTCAAAGTGAAGAACCTTTAACCAAGTGGTACCATCAGGGCTCTCTAAAAAGTCCTACATGAAGTTCCCATTGATCTTTCCACATGTTGCTGTACTATTTCTGGTGGAGTGGGGCAGGGCCAGGTAGATGCTTCCACTATGAGGTTCTGAGGGTGAGAGTGCTTACCTGGGCGCAGGCAGGCCCTTGGGTGCTCACTCTGCTCTCGGGAACTCAGCTGGGTGATGAGGTCACAGAGATGAGGCAGGCTTGGGCATGGCTTTCACAGTTAAAAAGGGGAGACAGAGGTATTAATATAAATAAAGCAGGACACTGACATGTTGGAGGCACTTTGGAGAAAATATGCATGGAACTGTACAAGGAGGAAATGAGCAATTCTATCCAGGAAAGGGCATGACATGAGCTGTCATAAGGGATGGATAAGAGAGAAGGTAAAGGAGGGGAAAGCAAGGAATCCCTGGAAGAAAGATTACCACAGGAAAGACACAGGGCATGAGGGAGCCCCGTCTGTGAATGTGATTTCACAGAATTGAAAGAAGTGTTAGGAACCAGAGGTCAGGAGAGCACGAGGAAGGTGAGCACAGGCCAGGGCAGGGCAGGCCTTGCGTGTCATGCTAAGGAGTGTGGACTTCATCCCGAGGACAACGGGGATCTATGCTCTACGTCAAAATACAAGCTGCTTGAGGGTAGTGTTAACTAAAAAAAGTTAACAGAGTTTCTACTTTGGAAAAAAGAGAGCTTTATTTCTCATAGAGGGTAGCAACCTATTGGGCGGCCATTCCAATAGGTTGGGAAGCAGAGCCCTGGCCAGAAGCCAGGCACACTTGCTTCAAAGAGGAGACAAAAGGGAACAGAATTTTATACTGAGTGGGCTGGTGAAATATACATATTCAACAAGCTATAGGAAGAGTCATAAATATTTATGAAGAGAAATTATACAGATGTAATTGTGCGTTATCGCTCCCATCCTGTCATGGGTGGGAACTCAGTTTTGAGGTGTTTCTAGGGTCCCCTTGTCTGAAATGGGTTATTCAGCTAGCACAGGATTCAGGATTTTATTTTTAGTTCACAGTACCATGTTTTATGGGGATTAAAAAAATATTTTTATTTCATTCTTAAACACAAGGGAAATGTGTACATCTGTTGAGAACAGTGATTCTTGACTGCTCGGTACATTGTTGTATATTTGTAATGGAATGCACGAACTAATACAGAATTATTAAAGTGTTTTAAGTTAGAAAATGACACAGTCACAGATCCGTTTTTAAAACATCATTCTGAAAGCAGTGTGGAGGGTGGATCTGACAATCAGGAGAGTGAGTGTTGATGACTACGTCAAGAACAGCTCCGGCAGAATGAGGATCGAAGTCTGGCTGCGGTGAGTCAATGAGTGGAGTAAGAGTGTGCAAGAGCGTGGGGCTGGAAGATTCTACCTAGAGATTAGCCTGTCTGAGTTTGTGATTTTAAGAGTAGAGCAGTTAAGCTATGGCAAGGTCAAGAGCATAAGGAAGTGGTATGGGAGTGAAGATGATTATAGTCCTAAAGGTAAAAATCTTCAAGGCTGGACTCTTGCCCAGAATGATGGCACAGTATATCATGGAGAGGAAGCCTGAGCAACGAGGTACCGAAGACCTTAACAAATGAGGGGGAGTGGCCACGAGATTTGTCACTGGCAGCAACTAGAAGTGATAACAGGTGTTATGAGCAGATGGCTAGGACTTCAAAAAAGAAAAGGTTTTGTATGAAGAAGGAAGAAATTACTCTGCAGCAAAACTGTCTTTGGAGAAGCTGATGCTGCCTCCAGGCTCCATTAGGTGTTGAAGAAAATACAGTCTCCACTCGGAGAGCTGTAGGAGAGCTGTGTCCCCAGAGGAATTCAAAAAGGCTAAGAAACAGAAGAGTTTGAGGATGGAGGGGACTTTTGCTTACAGTGCCATAAGGGTTCCAGAGAACACTGCAGTGGGAGGGAAAAGAACAGGCCAAAAGAAGAATCAGCTCATAGAATATTGTAGAAATACCCACACTGGATATTTTTGAGAATTAATTAATCAAGTGCATAAAGTTCCTAGAGCTCTGCCTGAAATGCAGAGGGGCCTCAATTTTTCACCTTCTCTCTAGGAGGCAGATATTATCATTATTTTCTCATTATCATTATTATTATTATTATTATTATTTTAGGAAACACACAGTACTGCCCGTGTGCCAGATACTCTTCTAAGCTCTTTACATGTATTGGCTCATGTAATTCTCACTAGAACTTTATATGGTGGTACCTTTATTTATCCCATTTCACAGATGGGGAAAACTAAGGCATAGAATAGTAAAGTAACTTGCCTAAGATTGTACAGCTAATACCTACTAGAGCCAGGCCTAATGCCAGTAGCCAGCTCAGAGTGCTCCCTCTTCACCACGGAGCTATCTTCCTGGAAGTCCCTGTTCCCCACTCTCTTTCCTCCTACTCCCTGTGGATATTTCTAGTCTGCTTAACTTCCCACACTAATCCAAGTCACTACTGACCAAAATCCTAAACTTCTTACTGAGTCCTAGTAACAGGCTTGAACCAAGAGAATGAGAAAGCTAGTCAATAAATATTATATGTAAGAAAAAAAAAATACATCGCCTTAGAATACTCAGTGCCATTATGCATGCTTTTCCTTCAACCTGGGGTGTTCTGCTCACCTGTCCTTTTAGCATATGTATTCTCATCCTTCTGAGCACATTGTGAGCTTCATTGTGAGCTTCCATAAAAAAAGTCCTGTATTCCCACCCTCCATCCTTCCACTGGGTCCCCCATGGCGCCCTGTACACTCCCTTGACTTAGGACCTACCCTAATAAAAGAACCACCATCTCTTCTTCGCAGCTTCTATTAATAGTTGAATTCTGGTCTCAAACTCCTGGCCTCAAGTGATCCTCTCATCTCAGACTTCCAAAGTATTGGGATTACAGACATGAGCTGCTGCACCCAGCTAATTAATTGTGTAAAGTTATACTGTCATTGCTTGTGCATGTATCTACTCCCTCATTGATCTCATTTTTTCAAACCCAGGACTGTCTTACATTTCCATGTCTTTAACCTCCAGCACACATAGACTCCAGTATCAAATATAGGCTGAATAACATTTCAAAACAAGTGACTGTGGATGAATACTTGGATGGATGGATAACTGGATGGATAGATGATAAACACAACAATGGATCAGACCTATGATGAATATCTCATATATTAAGATCAAAATCAAAACCAGAAGCATGGTCAGATAAGTGTTGTCCCTATAATGAGCATTTTCTCTATCACCTAATCCCTTAGTAGGAAACCCATTAAAAAATTAAGAAAATATTTGCCCTCAAAATTGAAAATGAACTTGCATGGATTATCACCCACTTCTATCCATGCTTCTATGCATTTGCTCTCAGCTTTAGAAATAACCTCATTTATTCACTAAGTCCCTTTTCTCACATAACCAAGTTATTTAAAGCAGAGTTACATAAAGGTCGGTTTTCAACTAGCTGAAAATTCCTCTAGGTATACTTTATAATGCTAAGAAAGTTTTTTCATGGCTTTATCTAAGCTGTTTAAATAGCGTGGTAAAAACTATTGAGTAATGGGAGGTATTTTCCAGCTCCAGAAGAGGTCTTCGGGGAAAGGGTATTTATCCACAAATGGACCTCCTGACGTTGCCTGGAGGTCATATAAAAATAGCTACCATTTACTGAACACCTATTCTGTGCCAGGAAATGTGCATTCATTATCTTTGATCTACATGATCCTGTAAGGCATTTTTCATTTCACAGAAGAGGAAACTCTAAGGTTTGAAAAGTTAGTGAACGATATGATCTTTAGCAAGTAGCAGAGCCAGGGTTAACATCCAAACCTATTTTGTTTTGAAACTCCAGGCTCTTTCAATTATATGATACTCATAAAGAGATGGTACCTAATAATAGGACAGTTGGTTAGGAGAAAACATACATCCTATATCTGGGTGGAACTCTGTCATTTGTCTCCCAAGGAGCTAGAGGTTTTGCCTCACACTCAAATCCCATCTAACAGAAAAGATCCCCCATCAGATACACTCATAAAGAAATTTATTAAGATCTACATGAAAATAAATATATTTCTGTTGAAAGTAAGCAGGTCAAGAAAGCCAAAGTTTGAGCAGACCTCTCTGCACTTAGGGGATTGTTCTCATCCCTCCTAATTCGTACTACTCAAGATGCCATGTCTCTCCATGAGCTCAAGGTCATACGGCTGAAAAGCAACAGAGCTGAGCCCAAACCTCAGATTCCCTGACCCCAAGTCCACTTCTGTTTGTCAGAAATACGTTGCAACACCATGAACATAAATGTTCTTTTTAAGAGAGCCAAAACACCCCTGTTAGACCTGGAAAAATAAACACTGAACAAGCAAATAGGGAGGACCCAACGCCTTTTTCCACTATTTATGATCCACACTGTGGCTGTGCTGTGTTTTGCTTACCCTCCTAGAGAGGGGTGTTAACCATAATTTTGTAGTTAACACCCACACCCATCAGCCACAACAAATGATGTCACTGAATACAGGAAAGATGAACTAGCCTTTATAAACCCAGCTGGGGCCAATGTTTCTAGCTCATTTAACACTCATTCTCTGGCCATTTCTCTTCTTTGTGGACTCTTTTTATTTTCTGTATTATTGTACATCTCAGACTACAGGAAGTAGCAAAGTGGAAGCTGAACTCAAATAAGAGATGAAAAGTGTTGGTTCACAAATATACCACGGTCCATGGGAAGCCCTGACTCCCGCCTCTCCACTACAGCTAGAAAAAAGCGAGCACGGAGAAATTGCCTGCCATGGCAGTGCCCCCTCCCAAATAAGGACCATTAAGACAGTCCAACCACAAGAAAACACCTCTTCAGCCCACATTTGTTCCAGAAAATGGCCAACCACAGGAAACCATCCACTGCTAACATTGAACAATTCTTCCTCTTTAGAAATATCCCTATGTGGCTAGCTTGCTCCCTTGCAGTCAACCAAGGACTACAAATGTTCCTAAAGACCAACTGGAAAGTTTCTCCTGCTTCCAAAAATCACACCATATAGAATGCTTGCCATTCAGAGATTGCCTCAGCCCTTCCTCTTCTAATTCTATAAAACTTAGTCTCTTTTCTGATATCTTTGAACCATGCAGAAACAAAAGTGAGGGGTAGATGGATTCCCTTGCCACAAGTTTATGAATAAATAGTCTTTGTTAATTTTGTCTCAAACTTGATTTTGTTTCTGACAAAATTTATATAGTTAGCTGTACAAATATTCATCCTAATGAGGGCTCTGTTGCATTATTTATAACCCACTCTTTCTGTCCAGGAGAAGAAACCATTAAGAGAGGAATGACATGTTTCAAAGGTAGGAAGAGATTCATCCACAATTATTTTTCATTCTAATATAAGTGATAATTTTATTTAATATTATTTAAAGTTTTAAATGAATTTTAAGGGATTACCACTTTGGTTATTTCTATACATGAATTCCAGTCACCTTGGAGAATGAGAAATGAGACTGATTGATGTAATTAAACCAATTTCCATTTGGCTCTACCACATATTGTACTTGGGTGAAGCCATTACACCTGGTTCTGCTATTGACCCAGGATGAACACTGGACTATTGTACTCAAAAATGAATAATTCTCACCTTAGCACTGCTATAGTCTGAGCAATTACGTTGACATAGCTGGCACTCTCGGCATTTTTATCTACTCCTCAGCCCCCATTCATGGGGGGAACGGGGGGCAGGGAGGCTTCATTTCTCCCTTTTTTTTTTTTTTTATCTCTAATACCCTTACACTGGCTGTGTCCTATCTCTGTGCTGTGATATTGACTAGTCTCCCTTTAAATTCACATAGATGCTATCTCCAAATGATAAATCGTAGCAGGCTACCCATATAATTGATCTCGAATTCCCCATGCCCCCAACAACCCTTTAGCTGAGGCATTTTGAAGGACTTTGCACCTCTTTGAAAAATTAAATGCTGATGAAAATTCTGATGGGGGGATTTCTCACTCTACCTAAAAAATGTTTCAAGTCTCCCAAGAAGTGTGAACATTGCCCTCTATAACCATTTTGAAGATATACTTTTAAAAAATTAGATGTGAGCTATAAATAGCAGTCTGTGGTAAGAAACTAATACTCTCTCACTTTGCAGCTTGGAAAAAAAATTATATTTACTTGACCTGTACATTCAGCATAAGATGGTGTGAAGCTAAGGAAAAATTACTTGTTGCTATCAGTACAAATCTGTTGTATTTGTCTGCCTTAAGTATACAGCTTACCCAGGAGGAAGCCAAATGTGGTGGTAGAAAGGACATACATGGGTTTGGGGGTCAAAGGCAGGTTTAGGTCTGGACTCACTAGATGTGTTACATTAAGCAAATAACTTCTCTGAGCCTCAGTTTCCTTACATGAAACCCTAACTGTACCATGTAGGGTAATTGTGATAATTAATGAGAAAAAAATCATTGCTCAACACAGATCCAGAGATAGAGAGGACTCTGTCAACATCAGCTTCCTTCTGTCAAGATTATTATTTTGCCCAGACTGTGGATATATATCTTTTGAAGCACATACTCTGACTTGTGTGCCTTGGGATATGATCATGGTCATCTATAAACTGTGATGTCCAGGTATATAAAATCTAGAACAGTTGGCTTTATTGGAGCTACCAAAATTATTCAGTGATAGACAAACAGAAAATAAGCTGTCATCATCGAAGACTGATAGACAATTTGCCTTAATTCCCTGATTTTTTTTTTTTTTTCAGAATATAGCTCAGGCTGCTGTGGGGGAGGAGTGGATTTGAGGAGCATGAGCTGAAGCTGGAGCACAATAAAGCTGTTGCAGTTTATGTTCTCACATCCATGAGCTCCTGAAGGGCAGCCACTCATCTCTCTTCTCTCTACTTTGGGAATTAAAGATGGCAAATTATAAAACTTGCACCTGAAGCAGGGAATGGAAAACTTTTTCTAGAAAGAGCCAGATCGTTGTAGCCCTTGTGGAGTACATCTCTGTCACAACTACCCAACTCTGCCACTATAGCATGAAAACAGACATAGGCAATGTATAAACAAATGAGTGTGGCTATGGTCTAATAAAACTTTATTTATTTACAAGAACAGTCAGCTATACAACTAATGAATTTCAATAAAAAAAAAAAAATCAGCAGGCCAGATCTGGCACAACAGCCATAATTTGCTGACCTCTGATCTAAGGGAAAGCAGTACCTGGAATCAATATCTTCTTATACTCCTTCCTTCCTGCTGCATTCCAGGTGACCGTGGTATTTAAAGTACCTTACATCTAAACAATTTCATAGGACATCAGGTTTGGAATACACATAAATAATATTAGAACAAGACAGACAAGTTCTCATTGGCCTTAAAAAAAAATCATTTCTCTCTCACACATAATGATAACATTTCTCAGAATGGTAATGAAAAAATAGAGAATTTCTCTTTCCATGAATTTTGGCAACCTGCTATAACTTATAACGCTAGAAACTAATGAATGATTTTCATTCTTTTTTTGGTCTTTCCAGATTATATAGGCATTAAATTCCTTAGGTATAACCTAAGGTGACTCAAACAAAAAGATTTATTTTTCAAGTTCCAGGATATTAGCATAAAATTTCCTCTTCCTATCCAGTTCCACAACTAAAGTTAAGTGAAAATTTTGATTCTAATTGTTTTGCTCTTGGCTATGAAATAAAAAAGAGCACTTTCATTCTGCTGCTGCCAGTGTCAAAGCCAAGCTTTATCTTTAGTTAAAAATCATTCCATTAAGGTTCAGTAGTCCACTTGTTACCCCTTCTTTCTTCTATTCAAGAGTTTTTTCTATCTACCTTTAAAATCGGAGCTTTCTATTTGAAAATCATGCTGAGTTTTATCTTGAGTTAGAGCCTATTTTGGGGGAAAGGCTGATAAAGGATTAATTAATTATTATGAAATTAAATGAAATCTTCTAGGTTGATGATAATAAGGTGAGAATTTCCCACATGCAATTGGGAACATCAAGCTCTCAGTTTATCTAAACAACAGAAGTCAACAGGTGATAGCTGTTGACTGTGGGGAAGATTCAGCTCTAATTTCATCTTTTAGGTGCTGCAGTGATGACTTGAAAACTCTCCCAATTCTACCTACTCTCTACTTAAATATAACATTTAGTTAAATGAAAACACTAGTGCTTTTAGTGAACTGAAAAAGCAAAATCTTTTTCTTCTAAAATAGTTCATGTGCCCAGATAGAAAGTAAAACTCTGTTTAAAGTCACTAAATTTAATACTTGAAAAATGTAGAGGCTGAAAAAAGGACATAGAGCACTCTCTTCCTTCTTCCTAAATCCTTTGCCACTTTTATGACCTTAGGAATATTCACTCAACTTAAATTACTGAGAACAAAACGGCTAGATTTGGTCAGGGGCTAAGGTATGAAACAGCCAGGCCCAGCCCACAAGGGACAAGGGACAAGGTGCCTGCCATACAGAGAATTTAGAGTTTCCTGGTTCATTTAATTTATTCCTTCATCCAACAGGCATTTCCTAAGTGCCTACTGCATTTCACAAAATGGAGGGTAGAGAGAAGAGTGGCTGCCCTTCAGAACTCATGGGTGTGCAAACATAAACTGCAACAGCTTTATGGTGCTCCAGCTTCAATTCGTGTTCCTCAAATCCACTCCCCCTGCAGTAGCCTGAGCTATTTTTTTTATATAGAAACACAAATCAGGGTACATCCCTCTCTTACTTGAAACTCTCTTTTGCTTTCCCATTATATTTAGAATAAAATTCATTTTTCCCCCTATGGTCCTCACATGACCTGTCCCATGTGTGTTTTTCCCATCACCCCCCTGTCCCCCATTCTATTCTAACAACACCAAATTTCTATCTGTTCTGTGAACGTATCAAGCTCATTCCTGCATCAGCATTTGTTGTTGCCCCTGACCAGAATAATCTCTGACCAGAGCTGGTTCCTTCTCATCCCTCAGGTCTCAACTCAAAAGTCACCTCCTCAGACACGCCCTCTCTGAAGACTGTGGATAAACTAGCCCTTTCCCACTTTACATCATTATGAAACTATGAGGTTCATTTACCTGTTTTCTTTGTCATCTGTCTCCTCCACTAGCATGTAGGTTCCATAAGTGTATGGGTCTTTTTTCATGACAGTATTGCACCCCGCAATACTTAGAATAATATCGAACATACGATAGCCACTCAATATTTTTAATGAATAACTGAATGTATAAACACATGTAGGAATAATGGTTAACATTTATTTAATTTTAGATGCCAGACACTGTTATTAGTATATTAATTAACACCTTAAATTCCTACACCATAAAAGATAAGGACTTTTTTATTTGCTTGTTTTTTTGCTTCATAGCAACTTTATTCATAATTGCCAACACTTGGAAGTGACAAAAGTGTCATTCAGTAGGTAAATGGATAAATAACCTGCAGTACATTCAGAAAATGGACTGTTATTCAGCACTAAAAAGAAATGAGCTATCCAGCCGTGATAATAACATGGAGGAACCTCAAATGCATGTTAAATGAAAGAAGCCAATCTGAAAATGCTATATGCCTTATGATCACAACTGTGTGATATACTAGAAAAGACAAAACTATGGCAACAATAAAAAATCAGGGGTTGAAAAATCCTCTGTGATCTGTCCATTCATCCCTCCCTCACCCCAAGATAAGGACTTCTTAAACCCATTATATAGCTGAGGAAACTGACATATTATGGGGCCAAATCCCCAATGTCACCCAGCTTACAAATGGCAAAGCTAGGATTCAATACAAGGTAATCTAACTCTGGAGCATGTGCTCTTAACCATTGCCACACTGAGAAAAAAATCCTGGATAGTGTGTTGTTAATATCTCTGGGTCTTGCCTTTAAGCCCTCCCAACTATAGTACTGTGAGAGGGAGTAGAGGCGTAAGACATAAATGCACTGTGGTTGTTCCATCAAGACATAGGCAACCAAACACAGTAAGATGACAGGCAGTGTCCTCTACTTACAAACCACAGACTAACAAATGGCACTCATCTGAAAATGAGCGTAGGGCCTGTATTCACTCGTATCCCAGCAGAGTTAGCCCAGCAAACCAGCATTCCATCCAGGACCAGAAGAATACTTGATCCTAATGTGGACGGTCAGACACTCATCCCTGACCTACTCAGCCCAGAGCCCACTTCATACAGAAATAAATCAAGCAATTAATATAATAGTTAACATCTATTGAGCCAAATATTATGCTCAGAATGTATCCATTGTCTTGTTCTATCCTCCCAACAATCATACGCAATAGGTGCTATTACAATCATTTTTATTAGATAGGTAAATTGCTGTTGAATGGCATATTGGTGCATTATATACCAATGAAACAACCAGAGGACTAGAAAATAGAGGTGTGTATAAATTAATTATCCTTAACTCTAACACTGACACCCACATACCCAGGACTTTGGAGTCCAGGAAAAACCCAGGACATAGCTAGCTGCAACTGCAAATGCGGGCAAAAACGGAAACAAAACACCTCTTACTTAAGACATTTCAATGCCCTTTGCCTGGAAATCACCATAACAATACAAATCGACAGTAACAACGAGAATTCTCATTGTAGTGTTCTCCAGGAGCTTCCTAGAGTTGTACAAAGTACAACCTGCATTATCATGACCATGTTCCTGCCAATCCATTTCTATTTTTTAAAGCTCTTTGTATATTTTTAAAAAATGAAATTCCAAAATAGGATTATGAAAATGGCAATAATTTTCACCTTATATAAAATAACACATTTAGCATAACAGTGCATATTCATTGTGTCATTGGAAAGCTAATGATACAAAAATTTTAATGTATTTTAATTTATAGCAACTACAGGCAGTGAGGTTCAATAATAGGACCCAAGTTTAAACTGAAATGATAGATGTTATCATTTCAATACTGTCGGAATGTCTGTGTACTGCAGGTATAAGCTCACAAAAAGATGTTTCCAGTCCAAACTAAAATACAACCCAGATCCAGCATGTTTATGGTTTAAACTTCAGTGTCTTCCCACTTCCTTACAAATAAAGGCCAAGTCTTATTTTAGCATTCAAGACCTGTATGAATGAGCCTTCCACTCTCCCTGTGATAGGCCCTAAATCCTATCACAACCCACAATTTAACCATCAACAAGAGGTGGTCTGAGTAGTATATAACCTGGTAACAATGGCACCATAAGGGATACAACTAGCAGTGTGACCTCAAACAAGTAACTTTTTTCTCCAAGCCTCTTTCTCTTCCAGAAGGCTTTTGTAAATGGAAATTTCTCAGTAAAGTTTGAGGAGAGTGGTCATTCCTGGGCAAAATCCTCCTCCAGCCTCAAAAGCCACCTGATGTCTTACACAGTAACACTCTCTCAGTGATCTGCTATCAGCCACCATGTGTCCACCACACTCCTGACCATTTTCCTCCAACATCTCCATGGTTCTCATCTTTGGTATTTCTGACTCTACCAATGGCCACATAAAAACACATACTGACTTAATTCTTATCTATGAACTTGCTCCTTTCTACTTCACCTAGAAGCTGGCCAGACACCCACTGTTGTTGGCTAGCCTCGCAATTTGGTGACCTCTACCTGAATATCCATTCGTCAAGCCTGAGGCTCTAGCTGACCAACACAGCTCAGCCCCTGCTCTCTGCATCCTACTGACAAGCTAAACCAAGGACCTCTGAAGTCTCTGTCCACTTCTTGCTCTTCAGTCTCTGAGCCACTCTTCTACTAAAAGCCATGCTCTAAGAAAAACAAATAAAGAGTAGCAAATAGTAACAATAATCTAATACCTACCCAGCACAATTCTATATGCTGTCACACATTAAATAAGGACTTTTAAATGTCGACACTGGGGAAGATGAAGCATTTGAAGAAGCTAAGAGAACAAAGAAGACAAAGATACAGGGTGAGAAAATATGAGCTTGTGTAGGGAAAAGTAACTGGTTTGTTGTTGAGGGCATAATAATAAATGGAAGAGACAGACATAAGTCTAAAAATAGTGCTAAAATAAGATCCGGCCTTTGTTGGGCACAGAAGACACTGAAGTTTAAACCATGAACTTTCTGGATCTGGGCTGTATTTTAAAAAATGAATCTAGTAGCATAAAGAGGATGGATAGGGGGAAAAAAACTAAAAGTGCTTGTTTTTATGCAGACTTTCATGGGGAAATTGTCATATAATGACAGCAATCTCTCTCTGCATCTTTGATTACTATGATTAACTGATCAGAGAGCAGTGGGTACTCTGCGGTTGCAGAGAAGAGTATGTAAATACATTATTTCCATAGAATCACCTTGGTGATTTTCTAAATTAATCTTTACTTTCAGAGAAAAAGATTTTTTTGCCATACTGCGTCCACATCCACAGCAGCATAAAACAGTGTGTTATAAAATCCCGTTTACCGAAATGGAGCCCTCTAGGAGTTCAGGATGAAGCCCCAATAAGCTTGTCCTAATTCAGCTGCCTAAAACAAGACTCCCTTTGACGCTGAGTGCCAGGAAAACAAATGATCGCCATTGTAAAAAATTCAGCTGTAATTTTCAAGGTCCCCAGAGGCAATACAGATGAAGTATTAAGCTACAAGAGTTCAAGCTGCTGTTAGGAGGAAAACGGAACATTTTCGCAAGAG